>NC_088857.1:50139710-50159710 GCF_963853765.1 Magallana gigas | reverse complement strand
ATCCATTTGCATATTTTCCCTTTTTTTATTGTTGTTTATAGGATTGACAAATTGTTGAAGGAAGGTGTTGTTATGCGATTGTTTGGAGATTTGTTTTCACCTGCTTTACCTGTACATTTTTTCTTCATATAAACACGTCTGAATGACGTCATACGCCGTTTCGTCTGCCTTTCTGAGATTCATCCCCGACAAAGGTCACAAGATGCCAACTCAACGAAACATGAGACAAGTTGACCATCGCCATCCCTATACCGTCCAGAACCCCCATCCATTTTCTCCCCGCACGAGCCACCGCGGTGATAAATCGCCGAATATATAATTTGCATAACCCCATGAAACGTAGACGGATTGGAGCGATGTATCAACGTCATCTATCCATCTCTCTGTTCAACTGAGATTTGATCTCGGAGAATTTGATTCTCTTCTGCATAGCGATACTGTCGACAGGTTTGAATTCTTGGGCCTAAACTATATTTTCAAAGGAAGATAATAGTAATTGATCGTCTGCATTGTAAAAAAAAAATTCGATTAAAGGTAATAAATAAAAATGTCTATTGCATGTGTTGCAAAACTAACACATAAACTCACTCTAAACACTTAACTACTAGCTGCATTTACAGTTCCATAAACGCAGTTATTCCAAAAACGTATTGGTAACAAATTTCTTTTAAACATTGCATCTTTTGTCAGCTTTTAAAGAAACATCACAACTAATATATGTAGTTATATTCAACAAAATCAGAATACATGATGGTTACGATAATCATTCTATAGTTATTATTGAAAAGGACAGCACAATGTCTCATTATATGCTCGTAATACGTCCTCAGCCCCTGATGACAAAGGCATAGATAAAATCGTTTGGATATGGAACGATGTTCTCCTGAGACTATGTCCAATGATATCTACTCCACCAACTTCAAGAATAATCATGTTCTTTAGTTGAAAGTAAATGATAGTGCTAAACTTTCCTATTATTCTTGCCGCAAAGAAACAATAGAGTAAGAAGAATCAAATACGTAGAGTTAAGATCAAAACAACACTTTTCCTTCCAAAACTAAACTATGTATTACTTACAATCAAATCGAGCGTAAAAATATATGAAAATTTAAATCATTTAATAAAAGAGCTTTTTATGTCTTTAATTAATTTTCAGTCAGAATTAGAACAAAATTATAGTGGAAAGAAATGTACAATTTATTTGATTTTAAATATATTTTTAAAATTACAGATAAAAGCACTAATCAACAAAAGAAAGTTCTGCATAAAGGTTTGCCAACTGTCACAAGTCTTATTGTTGAATAATATGACATTGTAACTATATGTAATTTAGGACATACCCTGTATACATTTAAAACAACATTTCGTAAAAAAAATTGGATTCATTGTATTGAATTTGATTGCAAGTATGAATGTCTTGTAAATTCCAAAATATGCTTAAAATTAAATGACGGAGGAAGTAAATGTAAATGATCAACATTACGCAACAAATAAGCGAAGTCGGGGTGACTTCGCTATTTGTAGCGTAATGTTGGTCATTTACATTTTATTCAACACATATACATGATAGTGTAATTTTGATTTGCGCGAGTTTAACTTTGTTTCAGATCAAAGCAAGGCCCATAAATCCACGACAAGTCGTTAAGTCTAGTGGTAAACTCGAAACCGTTGTGAGCGCGTGGCCAGCCTATTGTCACCATAGGTGTAAACAGGTGTGGTCTGTCTGACGCAACATCTGCCGGGGCGAGCAGTTGGTCAAGACAAGCACGCGACAAAGACTACGGTACACCGTCACAGAGGACAAAGGAACGCGCCGTGAACATAAGCGGCCCTCAATGACCACTGGCAATCTGACACGATTACGTATAGTCCATTATGGAGGAACTTTATTTCCAAATGCTTTTAACGAGAACCGCGACCAAGTACTCAGTATAGCCAGATGTATGTATCAACGTGTTTTGTTGACCTGCCGGCCCCAAGTAATGGTTAATTGAGTATTACATAATTAACGGAATTAATATCATTGTGTTATATACTTTCCTGTTATTGGTCCATTAGCCAAATCCATCGACATCCCTTTTTGTGCATGCAACAAAGGAAAAAAAATGTCTCGTGATAAATAACTACCAATCAGAAGTACACATATCAACAAAACGATATTGTATATGTTTTGAGACACACTACTTCTACGTTTACAAATTAACTGCCCCCACCCCCAAAGAATAGACATTTAATTAGTTGGCGATTTTGATAAATTCCTTTGCATCAGGTCATAAATTATTTTATTTTATTTCCTACAAAGCACAGGGTATTTGTCCACTGCAAATGTACTTTGTGTTTAATTGAAACTTAACGACGTTCAGCGGCAGTGCTCGATATTGGATTTCGCTTTTCAAGATTCTATAGTAACATCACGAACTGTGGAAAACCGTATAGCACAGGACTGTTTCCGGAGGCTGACGTGAAAATCGGACACAAATTTGAAATGCAGAGAAAAAGATGTTTCATATATGTATATAAATAAATATAGAGGAAAACGGTAAAATAAAGGAAACGTGAGTTTGGAACAGATAGACAGACTTTGCCATACCACAAGCACCTACGATTTCCCGACGAAACCCCAAATGTACAATGATGTCACCCGGGAATATTAAAATGTAAACAAATTATAACTCATGTTCAGATTATGTCTCAAAAATGTATTTGCAAGCATAATTCCTGACATTTGCCCCTTAAAAAAATCAGATAGTTTTGGCTACAGAGTAAAACATAACGGGATCTTATTTCACCAAAGTCTCGAGCTAATTTGAAATAATTTATATTTTAGCCTTATTTAATTTGGGGGAAAAGATGAGATCAATTAATATACATGTACATTTATTGGATACAACTAGTGCCTGAAGAACGCCTTCTTTATTCCACAGTAATCCGGTTATAATCAACAGTTATTTTTCTCCCGAGTATAAACTTCTTGATTCATATACTTTATGATCTGCATAATACATATATATATATATATATATATATATATATATATATATATATATATATATATATATATATATATATATATATATATATATGATGAATTGTCTTTTTGAATATCCATGTAATCATGCACCTTTCCTGTAATTATGCGATTTCACCCCCCCCCCCCCCAAAACCCCCCCAAAAAACCAACAAAACAAAACCGAAAAAAACCCCAAAAACGCGGAGATAAAAAAGAAGAAGCTTTGAACGCATGTAATTACAAAATATTTATGTATACTAGAATATGTTCGCTGAATTTAAACTAGTTAAATTTTGTTTAGGCGCTTAGCCAGTAACCAAAAGGTTGTTGTTCAAATCGATCCTGCTGTCAACACTTAATGTTAAGTTGAATAGGCTTCATTCAGTACACACACAGCTAAAAATGGGTACCTACATGTACTTATATATAGCTGAAATGGACCGAGGAGACTCAACGACTACTACTCTGAGCATCACAGAAAAGGGAGTATAAAACCTCATGACCTGGTAAGGAGTCTAACGGTTGACTTTTTCAAGAATTCATTTTACTTGGTGTACAAATATAATATGATGTCGAGTTCTTTCTGTGATGTCACCCTTTGACAGGGACGTGAAAAGATTGTTATAAGTCTAGTAAATTATCCCACCCCTATTTCTACAATATCACCTCATCAAACGTCATTTACAGATGTGATAGGATAAATAACGCTATAAGTATAGGGAAGCATTTATTGCAGAAATGAAAGGAACTATTATATGGGGCAAGACCGAGAATCTGAATCGAACCCACAACCTTAATATATCGGTCCAGACAATCAATGGGCTGGATATCCTTACAAACCTTTTTACATTATTGATTACAATAAAAACCAAAACAGAACTAGAAGTTATATTAAAAGTTATATTAAAAAGGATTCTATATTTGGTCCTAACTCTCGACTCTTCTCTCTCATACAGAACATTTATTAAACAGTACATGTACCATTTTAAGATTTGATCCTTTTTCTTTACAGAAAAAGCAGCTATAATGCGCAGTACCGTTGTAAATGAAGTACTCACTAATGCATTTAAAATAAAAATGAAATGTTTGACACTTTACAACCTAACACTTTCTCTACACATTATGATTTGAGGCTTTGTGCTGAGTAAGCTACTCTTTTCTTTGGTATTTCTTTTAAATTGTTCATCCCATACTGATACGGCTCCAATGACAGCATGATTGCAAATCCATTCCTCTTCTGTTAACTCTCTATGAAGTCATATTATATGTCTTCGGATTAAGTCTATCAAAAAACACAACCCAAACTTTGGTTGTTCTGTTAGTCAAATCATACTCGATACCAATAGCGTCAGGCACTTAATAATGTGCATACCGGTATATGTGTAATTTAATGTAAGAAAGCTAAAGGCCACGAGGAAAATTCATAGAAAAATCCAAGACCGAGTCCGACGTTCACGATCCTACATGCATTTTTCATACATTCACGCTAGCCGTCTCCTCTTTCGTTCTTTTTTGAGCATCGGTTCCAGGCATTTACAAAAAATGGTTAGTCTTCCGAAACACTAGAGCCCCATTAGTGTACGGTTACTAAGCACATCTACACTACGATTCGTTTCGGTTTAAATTGCTCGGAAAAATAAAGCACGGCCCTTCATTGGAAAATATCCCTTTCAAATTCGCCATTGTATGAAGTACCTGATTGAAAACGATTAATAGTATTCCCTCTCTTTTCAAATTTTTCATTACAAAATTTTTGTTTCATTTTTTGGTTTAAAGTTAATTATTAAACTTGAACTAAACTTGAGGCTAAGCTTGATGAAGAGTTTTGTGGAACACATGCCAAATACAGGAAAAAATCGATCGAGATACAGTGTACACAAACTGGTTTCTAAGCGAGCCTTTCCAGACCCGCAACCTTCTGTTGTGCTGCATTCAACATTGCCTTATCTTTTCGCAGGCAGACTTCCTCATACGCTATAATGGCTGTATTCACGGGCACATGGTTTCCTGGAATTTATACACGAATCACGTATAGCATCGCCGTAACCATGACAACGCTGTCACTTTCTTAAATAACAGACAAGCTACGACTCTACCCGGATTGCTTATTTTGCAATTTCAAGTACAGTTAATTGCGGTCTTCAATTTAATACTTTACACGCTGTCTTTGGATTTCTGTTATATATCAGAATCTTTTTTAGAATGCATAGTCCAAGAGATTTCGTTATACATCATTTATGACTTAGACGGCCTGATACTTAATTGTATGCTAGTTCAGTTGGTGTCCGAAAATCGACTTGTTAAGTCCAAATTGTGATGACATTAAAACACACATTCAGTATGCCAAAGACATTACGAAGGACAAGCACATCATGGCATACAACGTATGTAGAAATCCCCTTGTCCTGACATAATCCCTTTAAGTCTGCTCTATTAGGCTTTCCAGCCGATTCGGGGAACACAGTCCTAACAATGCAGGCTTTTCTTGAGCCAATTCGACAGGAATGATTTCAAGACCAATCAAATGAAGACACGGAACAAAATTTGCATGGCGACTATTTATTGTTCATAATGGAGTTGGTACACTTTTCAAGAATCTAAGACCCCAGTTGCATAATGTGTGAAAAGTGAGGTGTTCACACAATTCTATGGTATAGGACTAAACATGTCCAATAGACTTGTAACAGAAAGCTAAATAAAAAGTTCAGAACAAGATTCAAAGAATCTTGCTGTAAAATGATGAAGCCACTAAAAAGACATTTTCGTTTTAAAAAAATATCTAAAAAATAGTTGCTGCATAAACCTACATTGTCTACGCAAAAAGGATGAAATTGACACTGATAAACATGGTCGTATAGTTTTTATACAATAGGATTACACCACACAAAATTGCACCACAAAACAACACACAATGAAATGGATATTGCACAATATAGATATTTATATCACGTGACCAGAGGTCATGTGATGTCATATAATTACAGGGACTACATAATCAGGTGACTAGTTTTCATATGGCAAATAAAAAGAGAGGGTTTAATTAACCGAGTCCCTGATAGTCACTTGGGTACGAATCTATGATGAAAATGACTGCTACGATGAGCTATATGAAACTGCTGATCAAAAACTACTTTCATTTTATTTTTTCCTTATTTATTAAATATTTGTTAAATCTTTGTTATCATAATTTCAAAAATTTGCTCAAGATTTCAATATCAAAATTTAAAGAACAAGCAACCATTTTCATCAACACTGATGCACATGATATGCTATACTAGATACTATGTACAATGGTTACTAATTGACACCCAACATATTTAGTTAACACTTTCTAATACATTTGTAATTTGTTATAAATTCAGAATACTTTGTTCAACAAGCACATTTGATCTCTATTTCAAAAAAATAAAACTTTAATCTAGAAAAGGTTAACATAAATCAAATGTAAATGCAACATCAAATGAATCAAGTATTTTCCCCTTTTCTTTGTGGATTCAGCAAACCTTTTAAAATTGAATGATACAACCTTTGTACACATATGCAACAATATAAATGGGAGAAGAAAATTATGAATAAAGTAGCACTTAAAGAAAAAGATTCATGAAATTGCTGCTGTTTGGATGAAATGCTTTGTACATTATAGAAAACGAGGTAAAACTACAAAATGACCAGAGGTGTGTGAAAAATATATACACCCAATGCCTACATGATTCAAAGAAAAGATTACAGCACAGGACATTATGCTTGGAACATAATAATAAAGGGTTTTCTTGCGTATTGCCAACTTAGAATATCCTAAGCACTGCACTCACTGTATTTATATTAAAAGAATGAAGCGACTGTAAATAAATAGTGTGATTCCAATAAATAACCTACAGGACTGTTCTCAATGACTCAATGAAACAGAATAAATAATAAATACTGTAAACAAAAAAAAAAAAAAAGGAAAATGGCCGCATGGTATACTTTGTTACCATGTCAAAAAATTGGCATTCCTATGGCAAAATGGCAGTAAAATCCTATGAAAAGCATTAAAAAGGACTCAGTTAATCCCACAGAGATTTCTTTGACCTATGTAAAGAATTGTGGATTTCTGTGTAAAATAATGTGGATTTCATAAAATGCAAAGCAATTTTAAAAAGTAAATCATAAGAATGTAAATAGTAAATACGTGTAACAAGAACAATGGAACATCAGATCTTTTAGTTTGAGATTTGATAAACATCTGTGGATTTCTAATCCATTGTAAAAAGTTTGTTCCAAAAAAGACCAATGAGCAGCACAATATGGAATGTTACTCACAGAAAACTGAGGGAATGTTTGCAAGAAAAATTTCAACAAGCCAATATGTGGAATGTGTATATGCCTTATCAAGATGTGAGTTGATGAACCAAAATTAGGTAAAATGAGGTTTGATTCAGCACCTTCTAAATACTCATTTGGTGTCTGTTTTGCAAAAGGATTAGCTATGTTAGTAACTACTTTTAGTGACCAACCCCCCTTTAGAAAAAACACCCAATGAACTTTCATTGCCAAGTTCCACTTTTTGCCATTAAATGGACGCAAAAAGATCAATAATAAATAGTAACAAATAAATAAGAATCAACAAAATCAACTGACAAAATCATAATCAATAAATATTGCACAATCAATAGATTGGATTTGATATTGATCAATATAGGCACTCCTCTTGTACACTATCAAAAACAAAACTACTTTCAACAAGATGACTCACTTGATGATTTTGTATCTCCATATACACACACAAAGCTGCAAACACTTATTCTCTTATACTGAGCAGGTTAAACTGGGGATTTTTTTGTCATTTCCTCAAATCATCAAATTGAGATTTTTCTGCATTTTTTTAGATGTTGAAAAAAAAATTTTGGGGATCCAAAAGTGAGCCAAAATTTTAGTTTTTTATACATGCAATTTTTGTAAGCAATACGACTAGAAAAATGAACATGGTTCACAGTTAGAAGGACATGTCATGGACATCACTCAAGTTAATAAATATAAATACTTCTGTTTATCGCTGGTCCCTTATTTAACCATATCATTCCTAAACCCATTGTTTGTGTAAATGCAGACAACAACACAAAAAAGAAGGTAAAACTCACTAACCAAGAATCGGACGTGTGCAGTCAACACATGCCTAACGGGTACAATCTAACAATGTACGCTATGTTTAGTATAAAGCCATATAACTTACAACCAGAAGCGAAAACAAACGAAACATAGGGATAAATAATTACAATAATGCTAACCTTTAACGAGCATATGGAATTCTCACAACACATTATGAAGAAAAATCAAAGAAACTTGGAATGTTGTTCTTCTTACATCATAAAAAAGGGATTTCATTACATTAATCTATAAATAGCAATAAAAAAAATTGTCAGACAACATATGTAAATAAATGGATACAATAATTTCTCCTAAACTCTCAAGACCCTGACTAACCCCATTAATGGAATAATCCTGAAACAGGTATAGAGCACAGATCAGTCCATTCTGAACACACAGGGTTCTAGGGTGTACGTGTTAATGAGAATGGTTCGGTTTCAATGAGACAGTTTCACTGTATAATAATCATCATGCCATCTTCATCAGAACGAGAAATATGATCTCGTTTTCTGCGATGCTTCGTCATGTACAGGAGAGAGGGGTAGGAGCAATGTTTGCGGAGTTCAAATAAATTATTCTCGACTAGACAAGACGAAAGATCAAACCCTCAAAGAAATAAAGAATACATTTACAAACACCTTGAACAAAAACTCCCTTGTCTGGGTAAATGCAATGATACACAACTTTCTTCACATCTAAGAAAACAGTCTTGTTTTTACCCAGTCGGAAATGAAACATATAAATATATAAATATTCAATGACGCAATGTGATTTGGTATACTGATAAGAATGTTCTTCAGCTCGTTTTACTGACACTTTCACGGTTGTTATTGCCGTCATCATCCCGCCATTTATCCAGACTTCGCCGTCTTGCATTCATAAAGAAATTTGCCACAGTGGTGACTTCAAGTCCTAGCTGCTGTGCAATAGTTGCCTGCATTTCCTTTGAGGGCCTCTTTGTTTCTTTAAAAATTGCATGTAGTGTGCGTCTCTGAATATCAGTGAAAACTAAACGAGGTTTCTTAGGTGTTCTGCTTTCTTGCATTGGGAGTTCTTGTTCTTTCCGTTTACAAGCTGAAATCAGAAGAAAAGCATTGCAAAATTAGAAGTTTAAAGAAAAAGCAGCTGGCCATCATCATAAACTTCAGTCACAAAATATTCTACAAAACATTTTTTATACTTAATAAAAACGTGTCTCTGACCATAATGCATGCTATATAGTTACTACCTGTCTAGAACCACAACAATCAAGTTCACAGACTTAAGTTCTCCATGAAATATTCATGCTAAACATATTAAAAGCATCACAACAGAAAGCAAGTACAAGTACATGATACAGAAGGCCATTAACTGGTCTAAGGATATTTTTTTTCTCAGTTGTCAAGATTCTACATCATCAATTGTACAGTACTGTGCCCTATAAAAGCTTTTTTTAAATAGAGTACCTAATTCTATTCCCTTTAAATCCTGCCCCCATCCCCATTTCCCCTGCTGACAAGGTTTACAGCCCAGTTTTCCCATTATTAGTCTAAGGGCGTCAGACATAAAGACTTGGTAGTCCGTGATAAAACAGCTGGATGTGCAGCATGCGTGGAAAAACTCCTTGCTTCTCAGGTTAATTATTTATGTTTTATACTTTTACCTTCATCAAATATTAAGGGCAATTTGGATAATAAGACAGGGAGCAGTATATCATCCTTCAGGATTAATCAAGTCTTAACTTATGGCTAAAAACTACATGCCCCTCCACTCGGCTGTAGCTGGGGTCCCCTGAGTTGAAGTCTGCAGATAACACCCCATCATTACACCAAATATATTGGTCCAGATAAGTGCAATTTCCGTTAACTGTTTAATATGGAGTCTATAGACATCATCCATAAATAGGGTCATAATTTTCGCAGTCTGATTTCTCCATGATGCTACTTGGTAATTTGTTTTCAGTTATCTAGGTTTTCCTCACTTTTCACTGCAGAAAATGCATGGAATCCCTATTTAGAAAGGTTTATTGGCATTATAATAAAAATTGTACCAGAAAGTGGTTCAAAAAAAGAGTTGTTACAAGTTGACCAAACTCTTGAAGGTAACTATTTGCGCATTTTTAGATGATAAGACCTGAGTTTTTTCAATTAACTCCA
The DNA here is from genome assembly GCF_963853765.1 of Magallana gigas. Lineage (NCBI taxonomy): Eukaryota > Metazoa > Mollusca > Bivalvia > Ostreida > Ostreidae > Magallana > Magallana gigas. The sequence continues at coordinate 50,149,438 of NC_088857.1, read as the reverse complement.
AATTTGAAATTTATGAGGGAGAAGACTTGCTACGAGACAATAAAACAACATAAAGCTCAAACAAACCTTTATATAAAACTTATGTGGGGAATTAAACTTAGCGGTGTTGACATGACCTATCTGTCCCATCAAATTTACAGAAGAAATTGGTGAGAAAAGCGGGAGTTTGTGTATTTACACTAGCTATCAGTACAAGCTATTCCTTCAGCTGGTGACAAAATAAGGCATGTCCACATTCTGCGCCCCTCTAAACCCCTGCTGGCATCTTTATGAAAAATGAAAATGACACAGGAACATGAGAGCTTAAACTTAGTAGGTAAATTGTCCACGACACTGTAATGAAAATCAGCTGCTGGGTTTACTTAGCAATCTTACAATATTCCCATCGCCAAGGGTAGCGCCTCGGCACTCAGAAACACAAGAATGGCAGGTAAATTTCACGATGTAATTCACACCTTTCTCAGGACAATCGAGAGCAATGCCAGTGCACCTGTCCAACGTTGCCGTCAAATGACCCTAACACTACATGTATCTATTATAGTTAATGGTGAGAAAATAATCTGGCATGGATTTGGAGATTTTAATTTGTTAGGATCGAGGAACATCAAAGAATTAACTCTTGATCTCATCACCCATCTATCTGTCTAAAATCATCCCGAATTTCTCTTTCACTTCGATTAAAAAGTCAAAAAGTAAGAGTTGGGTTAACTTTGAACTATCTTTTATCAACATTTTGTCAAGTCCAATTTTTTGGTCCAATTTGTGTGGGAATGCGCAAGCATTATTTCACTAAGGACTAGAATGGCAATAAACAATATCGTTATATATGCCTGGGAGAACCAGAAACCCCTATTTCTTTCCCATACAGGGCACTGAATGCATAGAATATCTGAGTTAATGAGGTAGAATTATATACACTCACAATAGCACTAATTTACCTGCCAGATCACAACAGCCTAGTTCAGTCTTCGCACCTATACCTACAGCTAAATACTCAACCTTAACGAGTTTATACTCTCAGGCCTAATGAAAACTCTCTCTTCTCTAATGAAAATTGTATGGTGGCATAAAAAAAAATAACTAGCAAAGGACAGACAGATGGATTAAGACACATTTCACCGACGCTGTGTAAGGCAGTAGCAAGGAAACCTTTTTTTTCAATTCAAATAATCTAGGTCTAAAAGAGAAAATGCAATTAATTCTAATGTGTTTAGTTCAAGGCTGATGTCACCTTTCATCACCAATTTAATATAAAAAATTAACCCCAGCCCACAGAGAAATTTTTTTGATGCTGCTGCAAAAATTCAAGTTCTGAAAGCTAGCTTTATTCAATTGAATGCAACTGTATGATAGGAGATTTCATTAGAAGATTGTACACTATCTAGCGTTTGAGCACTCTCAGGTAGATTATCATGACAAAACCCCGTTTCTGCTTATACCAAGCCGTCCTGCAAGACTTAACAAAGGCCGATGTGGGGAAAAAAAAGCACCTAGTTGCCTAGACAACCAATTAGCTGAAAACTATTCCAAGATTTGATATCTGTTCCGAGTGAATGAACTGTTGCAGGAGAGATAGGCCACCTCTTTCCATAAATCATACAAGGAGACTGACATGCACAATTAAATTACTTGGATCCCAAAGAAACAGCCAAGAATCTTAACCATTTAAGGACACGTTTTTAAAATGGCATCTTTCAAAACTGTTTTAAACGGACGAATCACATTTTTGCAGAAGGGGCTTCATTAGAGAACTAATGTTTTATATTAATTTTGTTCCATAATGATATACACAGCTCTAGAAATATGAACAAGCTTATGATGATGGAACATTAGAGCCAAAAGGTTGAGGTTCCATGGGAATCTGACAGCTGAAAATGCAATCAGAACCAAGATTTCAACAGTCTCATGTTTATTGTTCCGCAACAAATTCTATTTACACTTCAGTATTTTTATGGATTTTATAGATTTGTTTTGAAATATTCTCGTGCAACAGAATACTTGAGTTCTATAAATGGGACTGGGAATCAATAAACTATTAAACTCAAATTTATCTAGCAGAGATAGTCCTAATAGTCCACAGAAGCGCCTAGCTGGAATGCAAACACCAAGTGTAGGCCTAAGCTGAGGTGCCATTGTGTTCTACATTTGTGGTCCTATCACAAGAGACCGGGGACTGGCAGCTGTGTTAAGCATTGACGTCAAAGCTGCTTTTGAAAGGCAATCAAGAGCGAGGTGTACTTATCAGCATCCTTAGATTTCCTAAGACATGCAGCAAGAAGTAGCTGTATTGGTATTACAGTATTTAAATCGCTTTGCTATAGTACTGGGTACCCAATTCCAAACCCCCTTACTTGTGCTATTATTCATTTATTAGCTATGGCCAGTTTTCAATGGTTTATAACAATTTTCATCATTTATTCAAGAGGAGGCAAAAAAGTTTCACTTTTGTCTGACGATAGAACCTCTATCTATTTAATATTTGAAATATAAATATTTGAAAACACTTTACTTGGAGTATTTAAAGATATCTTATCCAAAGCGTCACTTGTGAGATAAGAAAGACAAATAAAGAAGAAATACTTCCATACTTCCGCATTTAAATTTTTTGTCAGTCTCTCTTAAAATGTCAGATATGACTTTGTACCCCAATAAGAAGAACCATATCAAAATAATTTTTTTTAACTACACAGAGAAAATGAATTCCACTTATACATCTAAAATGAAAGTTAAGCACTATTTGTAAATACACGAATTTGATCCAAACTATCAGAGATATTCCTACCTAGCATAAAAACAAAGGTTAGCGAGATTGACAGTGGGTAGCACTGGATAAGTGACCTGACAGTATGTTTGAGTTGTCGATGACTTACAAGAGCCTCCTCGCGTACCCTCACGGTCTCACCATCAGACCCCCTAGCAAAGAGCTACCGACCAAGGGAACAACCAAGTCACCCTGGAGAGGCTTCACTGTCAACAGCCAAACTGTCAGTTCTGAACAGTTCGCTGCAAGCCCACAACACTCAATGTGGATGTCAAGTGGATGCCTCGCACACGAACTGAAGGAAAGGCACAGTTGCTCATTGTAAAAATAGACGGCTTGTTTTGGTTGTTGTTTTGCAGTGGAATGCCAGATATTGTCAAGCATGGGGACCAAATTTGTCAGTTTTACCCTCGTAATGTTATCTGGCGCAGTGCAAACATGGCTACCCCCAGTAAAAGAGAAGACGGCTTTCATATCAGTGTATGCAAAATCTGGACAAATATTTAGAGTTTTTAAAGGAAACTTAACTACACAGAAAAAAGAACATCTTTTACGGAAAATTACAGTTGTGCTCAATTGTGTTTAAAAAACAAATTCATTGTTTGATTAAAAAAGAAATAACTTGGGTAAACACAAACATATTCTACCTGTCTGTGGAACACTTTGCAAATCGCTTTTAGACCAAGTGGGAACAGAAGGTTTAAAAAAATTGTTAAAAGAAAATCTTACAATTAAAACATTGTCCTTAGCAGAGCAGCACCTGAAATTTTCTGGACTTTTTTCAATTCACATTTAAATAAAAGTAGGCTTACAAAGACTGTACAGCTTTTTAATTTCTTTGATTTGAATCGTTTGAGGACCCCCCTCCCTTTTAGTAGTATTTTTAGCGAACAATTTGATATTGTACTTGTAGAATGCCAGACTTCACTTTGCACCAAACTACAGCCATGCGTAGAATACAAACCTTTCCAACTGAAACAAGTCTAGGTCAGAATCAGCGTCTGTAAGGGGATATTCTGAAAGGTAAACACACCTCATAGCAAAAGAAATCAACAGTCTACTCAACAAACTAAAGCACACACTAGGCTTCTCAACATGTCAACATTCTATACAGCACTTCACAAATCAAAAAGATAATTCTTATCAAATTTAATTTGAACATTTTATTTTAACACAAAAAATTAAGTTTGAAATATTAAAGCTTCAGAATATGATAATTCTAAATACGTGAAATTGATTAGAATAGAAAATTATTTGCACAACAATGTTGACAATTTTGAAAAGTCTTTTGTATAAAGAAAGCAAAAAAAGAAAAAAATGAAAAAAATATCACCAAAATCCAACATAAAAAATGCATTTGGCAAATTTGTATATATAGCATGCATTTTGTTGGTTCAGAGACAGGTTTTTTCTTCTCTAAAGTGAGAATCAAAATGGATGAACATAATAAGTAAAAAAAAACCACCGCCCATCATCGAAATCACCGGATCAAGCGTTCTCCATTTACATAAAGATGGAAATTAACATAACCATTTAAAGACATGCCATTCATTTGTCAATGATTTATAATTTATTTTTGAAACTTAGATTATCCAAAATATAAAAAAATAACAAGTTAAATAAAAGTTCTGCTTTACTTATATGCAAATGGCCACCAAAAATGCAGGCTATAGTTTTTATTGTTAAATCCCAACCACTGAAAATTTCATTGGAATTGAAGCATGCTTTTTGCTCTTTTTATTTTGGTTGCTTTTTTGTGGGGTATCATTAATAAAAAGACTTTCCAGAATATGTCAATCATTCTTACTTGATGAAGAGTTTGAGAGACAACATTATACGAATATATATGAAACAGAACAAGAGTCTCGAGGACCTCGATGGTGGTACAGTGAACACGTAACAACACGATTGGCCTACCTATTGTGTTGGGGTGACCAAAGCCTGAGGGTGGGGACCCATCTTCTTTTTTAATGTTGGCTTCATTGAATGATTTTCCTATGGAAAGAATGGTAAAAATTGGTACCTTATCGTAACTAATACAATTGCCTTTTTTTCCTCCTTTATTTTCCAGATTTGTTAAGTAACAAAGTCCCAAAAACAAACAGGAAATTTTTGGTGGACTTGTGACAAGATAATTTTTGGTCACTTTCTGAAAAACGCATGCTCATATATAGGTAAATAAATTAAACACAAAATACATATGGCATTGTGAAAACATCTGAGGCAATAAACAAGATACAGCCACAGTAGTGGGAAATGTGGAAGTCTTTTATAGACAGAGAGTCTATGACAATACATAAACCACACAAATAAAACAGTCTGGGGCTAGGAACATGAACACAGTATTGGAGGCAAACACCTCGATGTTAGATTAACAATGCAATAGTATTTGCAAAATCACATCAACATATATAAACAAATGACAATTTGGCTCCTACTCACATATAAAAAAAACTTGTTGTCAACTAATAAAAAATATTAATATGATATTATAATTTTATTTCTTGTGCTTTAACTGCTAAAATGTGAACTGAGGCTCATAAAACTTTGTACAACCTACTCTCACTTGTGTTACAACATTAATTAGTTTTTAATCCTATATGGCTACAGTAGTAAAATAATTACTAGGGTAGAGTTCCATGGGTTGATTAGTAACACATGCATGGATACCTGCTTTAATACCCCCAAGGGTATTATTTGCAACAAAAGATTAAAAGATGTGCTTCTCTCTTAGGCTCTAACAGGGGATAGCAGACATTCTTTTATACCGTACTAGAGCACAAAAACACATTTTTCTTTTTAATTTAATTCTGCTGTTTTTAAAAGGAACAAAAAAGATTCAGATCTTCTGCCTGGAAACAGAAGAATAATTCCATGTTTATACCATACTATCTTCAAACATGGAACTCATAGAAGGAGTGTGAAAGCAGCTTAGTTGTCATAGCAACAAGATGCTGTAGAATAATGGAGTGGTTGGATATTCCTCCTGCTGATCAAATAGCCAGCATTTTTTTTTCTTTGTTTAGACAATACTCTTGATCAAAATAAACTTATTCAAATTAAGAAACCAGGCTGTTTATTTTTGTTTTAATTCAGGAATACCGAGCTACGAATATCTGTTCTTTTTCGAAAAAAAGGAAAAAAGGAAGAGATTGGCAACTGTGCCATGTTCAGCATCCTAAACTGCAAAAAAATGATGGTTCATTCAAATCTGATGACTCATTTTACGTAAACATGAATCCAACTTCTACAATATGAATTTTTTTTTAAAGCAATAGCCACACACCAACAACCCTTGCAACACGTGGCTGATTGAAATCACAGTGCCTGCCAACTCAGGTATGAAATGAGGGGATATTTACCCCCCTTTTTTTATTTCATTTTTTTTTACCTGGTCATTAGAATAGACAGGCAATTGCAGGCAGACTCGTGTGGCTTAGATAAAACCGTGATAATATGAGACTGGGAAGCTGGAGCCTGTCATTTCTCTCCGCCATCCTTTGTCTTTCCTGCTACAGAAGGACACTTGAAATGACTGTCATCTCTCACTTTCCACAAGATGATTAAAAGACTAACACTTTCAACAACGACCAGAGTCAAGGGAATGAAGTTGATAAATTAAAAGGGGGAAAAAATTGCATTTGCCCAGAAACTTGTAAAATTAAAACATGCTTTCATTAGTTCAACATATTGCAAAATTATTGAATTCAAAGTATCATATTACATGTGAAACAATATTTCATCCAATTTTCTAAATAAAAATGCATTAAAAAGGGTTTTTAATTTACTTTTTTTTTCAAATATAGTTCTAAGCAAAACAGCAGTGTACGTGCTGATCTTTGCAAACAGTAAGTAATACTTAAAAAAACACAGGCTGACCTGCCTCTATCATAGAATAAAGGGGCTTTTACTGTAAAAAGGTTCCTGAGAGACCTCCTCTTTGCGTCTATCTACTCTGATGTTAACTGCGCTCCCTTGAGACCCTCCGACAATGCCATGCAGCTATGGCTGCTGCTTTAATAGGCAAAATTACCCTAAACACTGGTATCTGTCAATCATTCTAAATTCATCTTGGTCTTGTAGTTGTATAAATGGTCGTAATTGGAAGTCAAGAAATGTGGCCTCTGGAGCTGGAAAGTCATCATAAATTTTACTCGCTGCCTGTAGTGCTACTGTGTAGATTCACATTTCCTTCAGAAGCCAGGCTGTGACATTTCCTTTTTTAGGGCAGGTTAAAAGTCTATATTATTTATGCAATTCTGCAAATCTATCCCCTAAATTCCCCTATGAAATTCATCTACAAACTTGACCATGTGGAATTGGAAATCCCTTACAAAAATAGAATAACAATGTTTCTTGTGTGAAAAAGCTCCATTTTGCTTTTGAACTCTTTTAGCAGAATTCGAACCCCCCACTGAACTTGGCTTTATCAAAGTAGACAAAGACCATTTCTACCAATCCCTGTTGTTTTAAGTTGGGCTTGTCATCTTTATTCCAATCAAATATGAATATCTCATCATGCAAACTGAAAGCAAACAAACCTCCTGGATGCTAATTGCAGAGTCTGAGGCAGGCGAACCAAAACACGAGCAAACAATTCTGTTCAAACACACGGGAATGAACAATGCGGCTACAGTTGGAGTAGTTCCCAGCTTCCCGCACCAAAATACAAGAGAAATGGCGGAAACCCTCTAATTTGTACGTTTACCAACACTTACATGGCATCAGACGCAATGTTTGCTGAAGCTGGCACTATACTCAATCTACTTAAAAAATTCCAAAGAGAGCGGGGAAATATCTTGCATAAACTTTCAAATATAACAAAATTTGAGGTCTAGTTTAACTGAACAGTATAATTGGTCAGAGAGTTGGAGAAAAATCTATACAAGAGAATTTTGGAATTCATTCAAAGTTCTATGTACAATTATTTTGATCAAAAGGAACATCTTTTAAAAAACCATGGGATAATGACTCTTAATAATGATTCAATTACATATATGTAGAACCAACCCCAATAACTATATTGTTGTATCTTTTCATAATAATCACATTATCAACAGAATGTCTACAAGATGTACTTAAATTATGTTTCCCTATTTTTTCTCTCTAAATTCCCAATTGCCATCTATTCTGAACCGACAAAAACAATTTGAAATCCAATATCTTCAAAAGCCTTAGAAAACAACCAGAGGTATAATAGTCTCTCCAGCCCAGCAAACAAGCAGTAATTTGTGTTATTCATAATACTACCATTGGTACAGGGAAATTCCATTTAGGGCTAGGGCCTGTAGTCCTCTGTGCAGTAGCTTCAAGTCCTAGAGACTTGTTAGGATAAAGTGTGTGGTTTCTTTGAATAACTGTATTGAGATTTCATGTCGACATGGAGGGGTCCCCTAGGACAACACAACCAAATGAAAAGATGGTATTCAATGGCAGGTCTTTCTGCTTAGCAGAGGGAAAGATTCACAAGCCAGCGGAAGAGTTTGAACTGTTCTGAAAGTACTCATAAAAACTGAAGCATCATCAAACTAAATCACTCCTACATCACAAATTATCCTGGTATAAAAATATTCTGCATCATGACTACCTATCTTGTTAGCAAATGTTACACTGTAGATATTCAGTTCTTTTGGATGTTACAAAACAAGAGATTTCTTTAATATAGACTAGATGAAAAGCAATTACGCTAGATATGTTAATGCAAGTACCAAAAGCAAGAGACAGAATACCTTCCACTGTGACTGAAGGCACCAGCTGGCATATACAATGTTGTATGCTGAATAATTGAAGGCTATCACAACCCCTTGCTCACCAAAGGATCAAATTAACAACACGATAAGCACTGTAACATAATGTTCTCTTACAATGACCCAAAATTAGAACATTCTGTGTACCGAAACAACTTCATTGCCTAACGTTTTTAATTCGAGACTAACAACAAGGCATATATATAAATGTGTACCGTACATGAATTAAATGCCATGAATTATAAAGAGATGAAAAGAATTCCACGGATGATTCTCTCTTCCTACCTTTCTACACATGGCACATTAAATATTAAAGCACACAAAGGCCTATCAGCGTAATGTCTGTTGGCTCTTCATATACAATGTCAAAATTCAGGTAAACCATTTCAGCATTGAAATACTTTGTATGTTTTGTAAAGTGCTTTGACAACATCCTTTTCTCTGTATTCTACCTATGGTCAATGTTTCTAATAAAAAAAGCCACATAAAGTTTAAGAATAACTGGCACAGGTTTCTGTCGTAAAACACACTTTGAAATGTTAATCACACCTTGTGACCCTGGCAAACTTCAATGGTAGATTTAGATAGCATGATTGAAAACTAAAACTATTCAGTAAATATCAAAGTGGAGTATATGCTTCCTTTTATAACGTGCCTCCCCACCAGGTAAAAACCTTACAGGGGAAGATTACCGAGAGCTCAAACTTCTCTGTTATCACCGACGAAAGAGAGGGAAAGTTATTATTCAAAATATTTAATAAAAAATGAAATAAAATTTGTAAAACTTTGTCCCTTTTCAAATGTATTATTACTGCAAAGGCATGGAGGTTATCCTCTTTGATTAAAACATTCTTATTTGACGGGATTCAAACTGTGAAACAAAAAAATCAAATGAAATGCTACAAAATTCTAAGCTGGTATTGTTGTCTCCAAGCCAATTTCTTCTCCTTCATGATCAACAAAATGCACAAGAGATGGAATCCCTGTGATAAAGCCAGCTCTTCCCTTGTTGCTTAGCTGCAGCATGAAGTCACATAAAAGGGAGCATTTTACACAGCAGAAATGAAAACTAATAAACAAAATTTCATTATCAAAGGAGAAGAATTAATTGCATTGTATGACATACACAGAATGTTATCAGCATTACATGGACTATTTTTACATTTCACCGGTGGCATGCTTCTCTCTAGCGTAAACTCCATTTTAATTTTAGCATCAGC
>NC_088857.1:44188914-44419510 GCF_963853765.1 Magallana gigas | reverse complement strand
CTTTAGCTAATGATGCCGACAAAACCAGAACCTTTAACATCTCCAGGACCTTCAAAATGAAAGTCAAAATTCGCCCTTCGCGAGGAAAATACCGGCAGTCCAACAAGATCATCCAAAAGGGAAAGATCTGTGCTGTAGAGGAGTTTAACACTGTCCCTTGACAGCGACCGAAAAGGAAATCAAACCTTTATGCAAAATCGGCTTTCGTATGGTCCGATGATGATTAAATATCCTTGCCTCTCTAAATTTTTTCTAGCATATTTTGTCATTGATCAAAATTGATTTTGTTGCAATTACTGCGTTGTGCTTCATAAATTTACAAGAAACAAGCATTCTGAGAGTATTGCATGAGCAATACACGTCCCCTACCGGTTGGTGGAAATTGTGAAAACAAGTATTCCTTTTAAAGGTATGATCGGCAATAATGATATATTGATAGCAAGAAGCAATCAACATGATCAGTTTGATGTTGGGAACTGCTAAAATAGATTTTGACATCCTATGAAACTAGACGTTGGGTAGATGCTATCCCTATATAAACCCTTCATTTTATGACTCCCATTAGCCTGAGAACTTTGGACATCTCAGAGAGAAGAGAGATGTGCCGGGAACTTCCTAGCATCGCAGACAATCTTGCAAGAACTGACCTTTGCAGACCTTGAAAATCTCTGAAACTTTTGCAGGCTGTTCATGGGTGCTTAGACAGGAGTCAACGAATGGCAAAATGGACCCTCGTAAGTCAACTTTCTTGTATCTCAAAGAAATCAAACAGACGGAGTTCAGGAGGGTAAAAGTTTGGTGGCATCATGGTTATAAACAAGTCAGCAAGCCGAACTGGAGGAGAGATATGCGCTGCTAGGAGAACCGGAACCAACAAAAGGCCACGAGGGTGAACATGCTCTTTATCAAATGCTAACTGGATAAGCTGTTTCTTCTTCGGTGCTCCAGATTTGTTGGCATAGCAGTTACATGTAACTGGGGCTTCTGTGCACTAGAAGTGTTTAAAGAACATTTCCACACATTGAGGAACTACATGATTCCCTCTTTGGTAAAAGAACCAAGTACGACCGGGAAAACCCACATGACGAAATGAAGGTACAGGATCTATAACAAATGATCAAATCTACTTCATTATACATGTACATGTTTTAGAGAAAATTGTAGAACCACGACAAACATTGTTATGAAAAAAAATTATACAAGCACTTGATATGCATGAAAGCAAACATATTCAATATTTCTGTTTACTTAATTTTATTACTGAATACCTCGTTTTGTTTTCCAGATCTGGATTTTTGGGGATTGCGGAGAGGGAGTAAACACCAAAATTCTATACCCTGGGGCAGATCCAAGTGAGTCTACATTGATTCCCTTTATCAAACAATATGTTGTACTTGGAGTAACCATTAACAGCGATGGGTGGACTGCGTATTGCGACCTAAATTCTTTTGGATACAGACATTTTACAATTCTACATAAGTATTCATTAAAAAGGGTATACAAAAATATCAGTACTGGAGAAGGAGAGGTTGGCTACACTAATCAAATAGAAGGATCATGGAAACATGCAAAAGACTATTGCCGACGCATGTCTGGTACGAAAGTAAATCAATTTGAGGGTCACTTGGCTGTAATTATATGGCGATCTAAGAAGTAATGAAACCACTATGGTGGATGCTTTGAATCATTAAATATAATTTTCACACTTCAATCTGCAGCAGATTATAGCTATCTTACACCATTATTTGTTTCATGGACAATGGATGCTGAACCAACAGTTGCTCCCATTAATACTGGAAGAGAACTCAACCGATGAAACGGATAGTGATGATTCCATTATTCCACCTAATCGTTTCATGGAAACGCCCAGGTCTTCAACTAAAAGTGTCTCAACTGATGAAATTGTTAACGAAACATTAGTTTCAACACTACACCTCTATCAAGTGCAGCCTCGACTAGAGTTTTATCAGCAGCAACTAAATCATCCAAGGAAGCCAACATCATTTCGTCCTCTTTAGCTAATGATGCCGACAAAACCAGAACCTTTAACATCTCCAGGACCTTCAAAATGAAAGTCAAAATTCGCCCTTCGGGAGGCAAATACCGGCAGTCCAACAAGACCATCCAAAAGGGAAAGATCTGTGCTGTAGGGGAGTTTAACACTGTCCCTTGACAGCGACCGAAAAGGAAATCAAACCTTTATGCAAAATCGGCTTCCGTATGGTCCGATGATGATTGAATATCCTTGCCTCTCTAATTATTTTTTCTAGCATATTTTGTCATTGATCAAAATAGATTTTGTTGCAATTACTGCATTGTGCTTCATAAATTTACAAGAAACAAGCATTCTGAGAGTATTGCATAAGCAATACACGTCCCCTACCGGTTTGTGGAAATTGTGAAAACAAGTATTCCTTTTAAAGGAATGATCGGCAATAATGATATATTGATAGCAAGAAGCAATCAACATGATCAGTTTGATGCGAAATAATTTTAAAAGTATTGTATTTTTAAAAAATATAGAATATTTTGAATCTGTACACCATAATTTCATCATGATAAACCGTCAACAAATTTAATGTTGAAATAAATTTGGGGAAAGCTGTTCGTAAACTCCTTGTCTAGTTTGATATCTTTAACGTAATTATTAATTGTTAACGTATCTTCTTCTTTAGAATACTAAGTATGGCTTTAATAGAGCATTAACACGTATACAAAGAAATACTTATTTTAAAAATAATTTAATCCGACTGAATAACATTGAATGCCATCATAACTTGCTATTGAGTTCGCATTATAACCTTGTTTATAAATCGAGCCGTCTTCCTAGCTACTGTTAGGCAACATCAATAGATCGATGTCAGTTCATGGAGCATCTTCTTATGATTGAGGTCAGTTCATTGAGGTCAACTGCATTACTGAATGAACCTTTCGATCGAAATTCTTACGCGTGAGACAAAATGTGCATTCTTGAATTAACAGGTCGAACTGCATTTTATGTATGTTTGCATCTCTTAAGGTAAATGAACTGAAATAAAACTGAGTAAAATGTTATATAAATACTTAACCAAACTTTTTTTTTATTTTTTTTTTAGTTTTTATAAGAACTACTTATGCAAGCGGAATGTGTGCGCACGTGGAAGCATTTGCCGGATGCCTCATATGGACACAATAGTGATCGGCCGAAGCCGATCATAACAATGCACTGTTATGCAGAATATCGAACCCGAACATTAAAAAATTGGAATATAAAAAATTAATTTTCTCGAAAATATGTCAACCAGACGCTGCAAAAGTGTAAACTTGATCTGTAGTTTGACATTTTGAAGCTGTTCAGCAAATTTTATATTATTCCCCAAACGCATAAAGAAAAAAAAGAGTGGAAAATTGAAGTGGGACAGACAAACAGACGGACGCAGAGGAAAGCTAAAATCCCCTCCGGTGAAAACCGGTAGGGGACTAATAAAACAAACTACCAAATATATATGAAAAATCATCAGTCAACGTGATGCAGAAAATACTAGTAAAAATTTCAATGAGTCACTAACAGCCCTTAAAGCTGAGCTCGTAAATAGGCACTGTCCGCCATATTTCTCTCTCACCACCGTTATCCCTACAACCCCTCTATAAGCTGCAGATCTCTAAGCTGTTTCAAGTATTTCTCTGTAGAGGTCTCACCTGTGTGGACGTTAATCTTGCCTCGCTGTGTTACTCGGTTGTGATGAAATTATCAAGTCTTACGCACTTTTTCAAGCAAGGAGAAAACTAACATCAAATAAACTGGTCAAAATTCAATTTACAAACAGAATATGTACAGAATCCAAAAACCACGAAAGGAATACTACACGTCGGCCACGAGTTTCAGGTGTGCAATCGGGTGTAACGTAATCGAAGGATTTACATACCAGGTACCTGTGTGACGGTGCCTATTTACGAGCGGTGTTCAGCTTCGTGTAGCACATCATATTATGCAAGTAACACATACATTGCATATCTAAGAAAGCCTCTTGAAATCTTAGACAAACCGTTAAAACGTCTTTTTTTCCTCCCGCTTAATAATAACTTTCAGGTTGGTATAGTAGATTTACGAATCCGTTTAATATATAAGGTACCTGGAATATACATGTATGTACCCCATAACTTACTTGCAATGCGTTTCAGATAACAGTATATAGCCATGTTTTCCCAAACAGGTTTAATTTGATTGCTCATTATATACTTTTTTAGAAGGTTGATTTTATCATTTCAGCTATACAGACTACTTATTTCTTCTTTGTAACATTTATATTGTTACATGTATTTGAAGCATATGCACGATACTAAAAAGCGAACAAAGAAAGACAACGCCAAAATGAATAAAATATAAATCATGTACAGAAAAATAGGACATTATTCGGATGCTGTCTTCACACGGCAAAATTTCATGCCTTTAAATTTGGGCTCTCAAAATCAATGGTATCCCCATCTCAAATCAAATTATTCATCATGTTAATTAAATGATAAGTATTGTACAGAGATAAGTATTTAGTTTTCCAGGTCTGTTGTTAATTTTGATCTCTCTAAAAATCATAATTATTATTTTTTTTAACTTTTTATTTAATTTCAATAAAATGTACCTAGCAGTCATCGTCATTTACGATACACAATTGCATGGTCTCATGCATTGCATAAAAATTAACTGGTTAAATTCACAATGGCTCATATCTTCTGGTCAATTTTTACCGGTTGATTAAACTAAATAACGCCAGATGACGCTCTCGTACAAAAAATATATTTTAAGATTAAACGTGGGCGCTATAAACTCAAACATTCATTCATTCTTTTTAAAAGATTTATAACTATATATAATTAAAAAAAGAATAGAATTAAAAATCGCTAGAGGCACCAAATAATCAAAAAAGAGTGGGTTTTTTTCACAAATAAGACAACGAAAGATACTTTTGATTATAATTTTGTACCCTTTTTATTTCAGGGTTCAAATGGGCATTGTCCAATTTCTCTTATCAAACAAATGTTCACAGTGGTTATCTATGACAATTCCAATAGTCAGTCACAATTTTAAAATTACTCTCAATTGTCAAGTTATAAGAGATATACATACCTTGGATTTCTGTTTTGTATTTCGATTTATATCTTGTCATTTTTTATACCTTTTAATAGCAAAAAATGTAAATATCATCTTGCCGTATTTGACAATTACACTATATAGCTATGTGGTCACATTGTCCACGCCAATTGTCCTGAACCCCAAAGGCAAGGGCCGTGAAATTCACATGCATGTATTTGGTAAAGGGATTCATGGACATCACAATCAAGTTAATCTCCCATTATTTTGAGAATAGTTTTCTAAGGTTTCAATTATTTTTACTGTATGGCCACAATGACAACGTCTTTGAGCTTGAACTCTTGACCCTGGGACAATAAATTTTACAATTTATTCAGATGGCTTCATGCATACCACAACAATGCATTCATGTTTTTTTTTCAATTATGTATCAGATAAAGAAAAAGATTTGAAGATTTGATACATTCTGTTCTATATAACACATTTACAATGCCCTAAGGCTTGGACCCTTGACCAAGGAAACATGCATTTAATAATTAAAGTAGACGGTTTAAAAAACATCATATTCATGCATTTAGGTTTTCCCAAACTTACATGGGAGTTGAGAAAGTCGCAAATGGCAAGATTATAAATTTATAAGTGAGATTTTCATCTTTAATACTTAAAACAACAATGTATAGGCCTTATTACATTTGGTCTTGTAGTTTTCAACAAGTGTAAAGCTATTATCAGACAACAACGAAGGAATACAAATGGCAAAAGATCGAATTATTATAATTAATTTTCAGGCTAGCTGAAAAATTAACAAAAGATTCCGGCAAAACACTGCAATTAACTTACATTTTCTTGGATAGAATATTTCACGAAGCAGTTGACATATTTTAAACCTACAGTCATGATAATGTAGCGTGCAACCCTATTGATTATAAAATATGAAAGCGGATAGGAACCCTCAATTATCTTTCTTAGGACTAGTAGTTAAATATTCAATATATACATAAACTGATTATAAAAACAAATCGACTGCTTGTCGTAGAATCAAGTATGTACAAGTATGCGCTAGCTCTAATAATACAGGTTAGACTCTTATATGCAGGCTCGGCTCTTTCAGCGCGGCTCCGATTCTTCGTAGCTCTGGCTCTTACAGCGCGGTATTTATTGTTTATAAATGAAATAGAAAAAAATATATATAATATATATACAAAGCCATGTAAGACTTGTTCAGTCACGTCTAGACTTTGTACGTATATAATAAAAAAAAAACCCAAACAAAACACAATTTTAATTCTAAAGACAGTTAATTATTTCCTAGCTTCCCTGTAGCACTTCCTTATATGACCTTTCCCAACAACGCCACCTGGCGGACAAAAACTAGTAAAACTGTTAGAGGCGGAACGGCAATTTCCGGATTGTCACATTACCCACGCCTCAAAATCATGCGACCCCGCATGTAAGAAATAAAAAAAAATTCTCTTATATCTTTAATGGTTTTAATAAACGATAAAATTAACTTTTCATTCAGTAAAGCTTAAAGATGTATTTAAACGTGCAAAAAGAAGACTAACTAAACATATCATTTTGGGAATTAGACGTTTATTCTACAATTCAACAGATACTTGGGTCTTCGACGCTCTCTAAACCTATCGGGCAATCTCTCACAGTCTTCACTTTTCAGCTCATCGAGCTCTGCAGTATCATGTTGATCATCAGCTGCTATAGGATTTGAAGAGCTCGTCTCCTCATCCTGGAAGGACTGGGCTCTTTTTGGCCTCGTTCTGTCGACGTGAATGACTTGCGGTTTTCCGTATGGACCTAATTTTATTCTATAGCTTACATCTGACAACTGATCTTTCACGCGATATGGCCCTTTTCAAAAACTGAGTCAATTTTGGAGATTTTCCGACTGCATATCTAGGGAAGTATACATACACTTCATCTAGTGGTGAAAACGTTTTCCAACCTAACTTTGTATCATGGAAACTTTTTTGTCTCAACATGGAGCCAAATGAATTTTCTCTCACAAAGGTATGTGTCATTTCCATCTTCTCTTTGAGATCCCAAACCCATTGTTGTAATGGGATATCTTTGATCTGGGACGGCATTTCAAATGCAATATCCAGAGGTGTCCGGACCTCTCTTCCCAACATTAGATAATTTGGGCTAAATCCAGTGGATTCCTGTTCCACCGATCTATATGCCGTTGAGACATATGGTAGTAACTCATCCCAGTCTGACTGATGTTCATTCACCAATGACCTCATGTTCCGGTATCGATGTTTATGATAAATGGACGATGGATGTGAGAGGAATAAATGGTCTGAACTCGTGATGAGTTTTCCATCTTTTTATTTCATAACCGGAAACTAAAACTAAACTACTAAATACGGAACCAACATGGTCGAACATTATCGATCCGGAATTCTGGTCAGACTATCATATTACAGATATGGTACATCCCCGCCGTGCGAAAAAAAAATTGGAGAATTTTTTCAAACAACATCAAAGACCAGAATTCCAAAATCAAGAAATGACATAAATGATAAAGATCAAGGGAATCTCAACAATAGGTGAAATATGGACATCTGATGAAAGTACATTGTCACAAAAATAATAATTCCATTGTTATTAATACTAGTATTCCATGGTAGTCAACCTGAAGAAATGGACATTCTATAGTAATGAAATCAGAAGTGAATAAAATGTACGAAACATGTATACACCATTCATTGGGCCCATCAAACACTCTCACATTTACACAACATGATATTCAAATCAGAGTGCATTAAGAAGAAAACTAATCTGCAAATGCCAAGTTAACAATGTAGATACAATTAAGTAAATTGCAATTGTGTAACACACTGACATTTTGTTGCAGTAGTGACTATTTTGGAAAAAGCTAGAATTCATGGAAAAAGTAAACATTGCACATTGGTGATTTTCTGAAAAAGCGTAAGTTTCAGCAATAGCAAAGTACTGTACTTACAGTGCTATAGTATAAAAATGAAAAATGGTTTTGAATATGTATCAAAATGAAAAGACACAAGTTGAAAATACAATGTATAATCTCAAGATAAAACAGTCTATGTTCTACATGCGGAATCCTCCTCGTGGGATGTGGCGGTCCTGGTTGCGAGAGCTAAGCTGACGAAGGTCGTCTACTTGGGTAGAGAGCCACTCAATCTTCCTAACGAGGTTGTCAATGGAGGGCTGTGTGGCAGCAGCAGCCATAGGTATGGTAGTACAAGTCTCTGGGGCAGCAGTGGGCTGCAACAGCTCTGGAGGGTCAGATTTCCGGTAACCACTTGCGGCGCCAGACAGGGCGGATTCAAAAGCCTGGGCCAAATCGATAGGTCGGCCTGCCCGAACGAAAAACGCCAGCTGGTCTGGGAGGCCCGCGATGAAACGATGCATGATGTCTCTGTCAGCAACCTCTAATCTTGTTCCCAGATCTACCACTGTGGCATAGAAGTCCTCAATGCGTTGGTTTGGTTGCAATCTTAATGAGTGGAACTTCTCAACGTCAATGTGGAAACAACGGTTGTTGTTATACTGTGCCAGGAAAGCTGCACGCAAATTATTCCAATTATACTTTACTGTGTCGGCCAGTCGTTGGTACCAGGACAAAGCCGGTCCTTGTAGATGTAGGTGAAAAGCAGCACACTTACGGTCTGTCGATGTTACTTTAATGCCGTGAAGGATCAAGTAACTGTCCAGTTCATCGAGGAACTTCTGGGGGTCTTCGTGTACATGGCCGGAAAATCTCGTAATATGGATTTTCTGTGAATCCATCATAGACGGCTTTGCTGAAATAACGGGTGTAGATTAACAGTTAATGATTCTCCACCATGTTCCGGTATCGATGTTTATGATAAATGGACGATGGATGTGAGAGGAATAAATGGTCTGAACTCGTGATGAGTTTTCCATCTTTTTATTTCATAACCGGAAACTAAAACTAAACTACTAAATACGGAACCAACATGGTCGAACATTATCGATCCGGAATTCTGGTCAGACTATCATGTTACAGATATGGTACACTCAGCATGATTATCAAGGTTTTGTTCAACCTTTTAACAAGTCCGTCATATTGAGGGTGATATGGACTTGTTCTTGTCTTATCTTTTGCATTTATTACATGGACGGCGACTGAGTGCATCCGCATTTCGATGCTGAGAGCCAGAACGATGTTCTATAGTTATATCATACATGCTTAAAATTTCCAGCCAACGTGCCAACTGACCTTCTGGTTGTTTAAAGTTTAGGAGCCATTTAAGCGAACCATGATCTGTACGAATGAGAAATTTTCTTCCATACAGATAATGTCTGAAATACTTTACAAAGGAAACAACTGCTTATAATTCCTTCTTTGTCACTCACTACTTCCGCTCCGATTTGGATAAAGTTCGGCACGCATATGCAATAACTTTCTCAGCTATTTGATTTTGCAAAAGTACAGTTCCTATGGCTGAATCACTCGCATCTGTATCATCTGTATCCAGAATGAAAGGTTCATTAAAATCTGGAAATGTAAGTATTGGAGCACTTGTCAATGCCAATTTTAACTTGTCAAATGCCACTTGGCATTCATCTGTCCATTTAAACTTGACATCTTTGTTTGCCAATTTATGTAGAGGTTTTCCAATTAAACCAAAATCCCTTACAAATCTCCGGTAATAATTACATAACCCTAGGAAAGCTCTAACCTCTTTGACTGTAGTTGGCTCAATCCATTCCTTAGTTGTGTCTATTTTCATAGGATAAGTTGCAACTCCTGACTGTGAATTGACATGAACTAAATAATCAATTGTAATTCTAAATTATCTAATTATTACCTAGCTTCCCTGTAGCACAGTTTTAGCATCAACTGACTCAACGCGCGAAACACTTCCTTATATAACCTTTCCCAACAACGCCACCTGGCGGACAAAACTAACTAGTAAAACTGTTAGAGACGGAACGACAATTTCCGGATTGTCACAATTATTCAAAATGCTAAAAAAAAATCCCAGCATCAAATAGATCCTCAATCAACAAGCATTCTGAGAGTATTGCATAAGCAATACACGTCCCCTACCGGTTTGTGGAAATTGTGAAAACAATGCACTGTTATGCAGAATATCGAACCCGAACATTAAAAAATTGGAATATAAAAAATTAATTTTCTCTAAAATATGTCAACCAGACGCTACAGATGTGTAAACTTGATCTATAGTTTGACATTTTGAAGCTGTTCAGCAAATTTCATATTATTCCTCAAACGCATAAAGAAAAAAAGTGTGGAAAACTGAAGAGGGACAGATAGACGGACGGACGGACAAACAGACGGACGCAGAGGAAAGCTGCAGTCCCCTCCGGTGAAAACCGGTAACGGACTACTAAAAAGGAGCAAAGGTAAAAATGGTATGAGAGGCTCAAAATCTGTAGTTAAACCAGTAACCCCAGTTAGCTTTGTAGAAATTCAAGCACTTATATTAACATTCAGGCACTTTATTTCCTACGTATAGAGTAACAAATGACAAAAGCAATTCGGAATGAAATACAGTGTCAAACACTTTGGTGACGTTCAGCCTTGCACAGCTCATTCTATTGCCAATCATAACAAGAGTTGAAGGGACAATGACTTTATCTGTATATTGGACATAATAGAAGGCATTGTAAATAGTGGGACCAGTATGTTATTGACGACACTTTAGCAAGAATGTCAAATAAACCAAAAAAAAAAAACAAAGCCACCGCTAAGCGGAGCATCCCCTCGCGACATGAGTTATTGTGTGTAGGGATTCATTATCTAGCAATATATAGTTATGTTAATGAGAAGACCACATTCTACTAACCCTCCATTGCTGCAAAAACTACATTTTCTTTACTTGTACTAGATCTAAATCCAAAAAATATCAAGTTGTTGATTTGAACTGCTTACTTTCACTTTGGTTTCAAAGAAGTGAAGCGGAAGATAGATAACTCTTACTCAGAAATTTCGATTGGAACTCGTATACAAAATTGATTATGACATTGATTTAATGAAATAATAATTTGTAATAGTATTAATGGTTTAATGGAAAGGCACATGCATTTTTTATTTTTTATTTTACAGAAGTGTGCAATCTATGATAAATATTTTTAGTTTTCAACAAATTTTGTCATTATGTATGCCCCCCCCCCCCCTCCTTTACAATGGTGTAATTTTATCTAAATTTTTGCATAAAAATTTGACCAATTAATATGACATTGCATTTGTTTTAATCTTTTACAATGAGGCATTTTGTGCAAAGGTTGCGGAACTTCTATTGGAAGGTTTTTTATTAATTTACTAGAAAATTGAAATGGAGTGCACACACACACACATACGAACACACACACGCACGGTAGCGATGCTAAATCCCCTTGGCAACAAGTTGCGCGAGGGGATTAAAGGCTACCGCTAAGCGGAGCAACCCCTCGCGACACGAGTTATTGTGTGGGGAATGCATTATTTAGGAATATATAGTTATGTAACGTGTTTCTATCTACAATAAATATAAGGGTTCTTTTTAAGGGATATATATATATATATATATATATATATATATCCTAGTAAGATACTCTATCCGAGTATTTTGATTGATCCTATTATAAAACGATTTTCATCTACTCTTCCTGAACTTTAGTGATCTGCTTCTATTAAAATGATTTATCAGAGGCTTTACCAGGTATTCTTGACTTGGTATACTGCACCGCAGAGTTTCCGGTACTGGGTTCCTATTTATATTGGGAACCAGGTGCCTCAATCTTATGCAGAACTACTACGCCCTGATTCTAAACTAAATTCCCCAGACACCAATACTGCTGGTGAAACTTTTTCCAATTCCTACCTTAGTCTCTACTTTCCTGGCTATTACGTACCTTCCTAACACTTTTCTTTTTCTGCTAAGGATTCTACAATCTGTCGCCTTTAAGCTTCCTAGCCTAGCCTCAGCTGCAGACTGTGCTCACTTATATACCCTTGGGGCAGTTCATTCTAAGGGGTGTTAGGTTATTCCATTTTCAAGGGATGCGTTCAATTTGTTTCACTACCAACGCCTCTGATATTGTGCGTCCCGCACACCAAATCAATTAGAATTAACATTGATTTTACTAAAAAAAAATTATTTTAAAAATTCCTTCTATATATATTATATATATGCATTTTTTTAAAGGTTTTATAATTTTCATATAAGAAGAATAAAAGCCCATGTGTTAGCAACTAACTGTTACTATGACTCATCAAAAATGTACACATTAGACCTTTTGAAAATATCAAAATCCAATCAAGAGTCAATCATTCCATATGTCCTCCTCCAAATGCTCTACCATCTCACCATCCTTTTGGAATTTCCTGACGACCCGGATTATCTTCTGATGGCTCTTTCCAGCTTGAACTTCTTTTTGTTCTGTGAATTTTTTCTTGGGCAAGTAAATTTTTGTTCCGGCTGGTATAATTCATGGATTCTGTGAATCGACACAGGTTGCATCTAAAGCCACTAGTCACTGTTTAGAGGCCCTGTATATAGTCAGAATTCTACATTAAGATATTTGGTATTTTATATTCATAAATAAAAACATTGGAAACTCTACTTAAATTATATATGAGCAGCAAATTTATTTGGGCCATTTCAAGGAAGAATTGTAGTATCCAAACCCATCACGAACCCGGAATTGTGATGATTTTCGTAAAAATTTCGGTACAAATTGTGTTTTTTATACGTGGCCGCATGTGTCGACCAAAATAAAATAATGAAAACTAAAATTAAATTTTCATAACATTTCGTATAAAGTAAGCCTTATCGTGGTCGAGGGCTGCGGCCCGTACGAATAATTAAAAAAACGTTGCATCTGTCGTCTGCTGATATGCTGATCGTCCGGAAGATGGGATTGTTGCAGTGATTCACACTGTGTATTTAGGCTTAAAACTTGTTATTTCTCTACCTTGGAGGTAAACAAACTAGACAGGTATGTATTATTTTCTAATCTATTTATATGAAGTGTAAGAGTTTATGGATTCGGGCGTTTTATTCATGCTTCATGGGAAATTTTGTTGAAATCGGGGAACATGTCGACAAGGGGTAACCCGAATTAAATTATAGATCAGGAATATCTTCTTGATTATAATTGTTCGTTGAAACATTAATTATAGCTCACAATTTGATACTGTAATAATGTTTTCATGCAGGTTAATAAGATTTGGTAGTCGAAATGCTGCAGATACGGTACGGCCATCGTGACGTCGTCAGTGTAAACAAACTGTTGAATAGGTGTAAGTTTTATATTAAAAAACAGTGATTTCATCAAAGAAGCAACAAACTGATTTTAAAGTTTTTGTTTTGTCATTGATTATAACAACAAAATAAAACAGAAACTGCTTTAAAACGTGTACTGCATAGTCTTACGATATATTTACTCTTCCCATACATTTTTTATAATAGTACAATCGCTAATAATGTTAACATAAGTGGTTGCGTAGCGGTATGTTTCCTCCGTACGGACTAAGCGGCCGGGGTTCAATTCTCCGCTGCCGATCTCTATCTTTTATTTAAACCGCTGGCATGCTTTAAAATTGTTTAGGCCTTATACTTATTTTACACATTTCAACGCCTAATGTTTATTTTACACATTGAGACTAGCATATGATTTATTTGATTAAAAATAAAAAAAAAACAACACAAAAACTAGAGCAAAGCTCGTTGCAAAGCAACGAGTGGGTCTTCCGTTAATGTTGGAAGTAAAGCTGGAAGTTCCTGTAAGAAGCAGAGCTCTTAAACTAATAACAAGAGTAACTAAAATAAAAAGATTTTAAAAAATCGAATTATTCCTGGTACGACTAAACAAAATCCAAATGGTTTTAAGTACGACTTAACAAAAACCTTTCTGATTTCAAGAACGACTTATAAAAAAAAATCCGAATGTGATACAGTACGACTTAACAATTATTTTATGTACGAGTTAATTTTACTTTGAACATTACGCTATTTTTTAAACCAAGGACGCGGAATCAAAATTTCCGGAAAAATCGATTTTTAAACCCCGATATCTCTGT
Source organism: Magallana gigas (assembly GCF_963853765.1). NCBI lineage: Eukaryota > Metazoa > Mollusca > Bivalvia > Ostreida > Ostreidae > Magallana > Magallana gigas. The sequence continues at coordinate 44,405,390 of NC_088857.1, read as the reverse complement.
AATGCATCGTCCGATTTTAAAACAACTTTCAGTGTTAGATTCAGCTTATTAAGCTCTACAAACCACATATTCATTTTTGATTTGATTAGAAAATTTATTTTTTCGAAAAATTTGTTTCACTTCCGGTTTCGACCGGAAGTGACAGATTTTCATTTCGAGCCTTATTACAGAGGTAAATCGACCAAATCATAACTATTGGAAATTTCAAGCCTCTATCTAAAAGCGTTTTTGAGAAAAGTCCGGGACAAAATGAATTTTTAAAATTTTTAAAAATGACGTCACGTCAAAACGCAGGTGACGTTCTCTTTAAAACTTTAACATTTTTGAGGGACGCCAACTTGCAAAAATCTCTGAAAATTTCATCAAAATCGGTTAAAAACCTTTTGAGTTATGAGGCAAAAAAGGAGTCAGAAGAAAAGAAAAAGAATAATAATAATAATGAAAAAGAAACCGAAGAATAACAAGAGGGTCTTCCGTTGGAAACGGAAGACCCTAATAATTTAAAATAGATGAATAAAATAAAATATGTTGAAACATTAAATACATGTTACAATTTTTTTTTAGAAGGAAGGGGTTATATTATGAATAAAAAAGAAAAAGTTATGATTTTTTTTGTAATTTTGATTTGATTTAGTAATGTGAATTAAGATTACATCAGTGCAAACAAATCTTATTTCAGGATGCCTGGACATGGTCCAAAGCAGTAACCGTGTGTTTAATGTAACAAACGCACAAAAGCAAACGACAGAAGGACTGTAAGCAAAGATACAAGAAAAATCTTAAATAGATGTTTCTTGATAGAAAGTACAGATGAAAAAGTTATATGCAACAAGTGCAGACACAAATGCTCATCATTTAAATACAAGTCATCAGAGGTCCCATTACCTTCATCTTCGATACAAAGCCCTGATAGGAAGAAAAGAGCGTCCAACGTTCAAAGCCCGCCATCAGTTTCTTTGCCTATACAGTCTACAGCAAAAAGCCATGCCTACTGTGTCCTCTGCAGAAAACCCGGACCAAGGTTAATAGTGGTGCCGTCTGAAGGTAGATTCAAGGTGTATTTGTGTCATAATCTGTTCATTCCATCTGGGTCCCGGTGTTGTCCATCCCATTTTACCAACAATTTGCTTGATCTCACATCTTTAGAGATGGACACATGTACAAAAGGTCACTCGTTCGTCAACCGAGCTACAATCATAGAACTACTTGAACAACTGAGAGAAGAAGCAAATATGAAAAGAAAGACACGTCTTGATTTTGATGACCCAGAATCGATGACAGATGATGAATATGTAACTCTGACTGGTCTCAGAAAAAGTGATTTTGATGACATACTGCCATATGTCAGCTCCGCAGATGTTAGACCGTCAAGATCAAGAAGCATTTAAACATGCATTGCTGTACTTCTCACAAAGTTGAGGACATCTTTGGATAACAAACTGCTTGCTGTGCTGTTCAATATGTCTAAACCACAGGTAAGTTTAAGCTGTATACAAATGTTTATCAAATATTACGTGTCAAATTGAATTTGTAATTGTCCTGTGCGGAATTGAAGTGTTTTTCTCAATTTTAATGTTAAGTAAGAAAAATTAATAATACCCCCCCCCCCCCCCCACCCACTTTGGTGAATAACACAGTAAAATTCAACATATATGATTAAATAGCAATTAATTTGTGCGTGTCTCCGAACTCAAAATAAAATTAATTTATACATTTTAGATTCGAAGGGCTGTAAATACTGCAAGACAATCGCTATGCAACAGTTTCGTTCCCCAGCATTTGGGATTCCAGCATGTGACCAGAGACACAGTTATTCAAAAGCACACGAGGCCACTTGCAAAAGAGTTTTTCTGTCCAAGTGATGAAAAGGCAATATTAGTACTTGATGGTACATATATTTATGTCCAAAAAAGTACAAATTTTGCATTTCAGCGACGCTCCTTTAGCATGCAGAAACATAGGCATCTTGTTAAGCCAATGATGATAGTGAGCACTACAGGGTATATCGTGGCTGCCATTGGACCCTACTTAGCGGATGGCAAGAACTTGGATGCCAAGATCCAGAACCACATTTTTGCTACAAATGTCCAAGAAATAAAATTAGGATTAAGGTATTCAATACTTAAAGGTCTTATTTCATATTTGAATGCTGTTAACTTGGTGAGTAATTTTGAAAGGGTTTATTTTAGATAATAATAATTCACGTTTGGAATTGTTTTTAAAAAAAATGGTTAAGTTATCATTGTGAACTATAGTGATTTTTTCTTAGGTTATATGATTTTTATAGTAATTTTATGCTGCATAAATATTTATCTATTGGAAACGCAAAGTTGATTCACACATGTAAAACTTACCACAAATATTTAGAGAAAAATTGATTTTCTTATACCTATAAATGATGGAGATAACTCTTTTAATGAAATTCAAGTGCCAAAGATTCAGATTAATTTATTATTGATTACAATCTCCAAATTTTGATTACTCTTTTCTCTTAGCAATATAAAAAGTATTTAAACATGTTCTTAATCAATCGGAACTCTCGTAGTTTTGGTGTCATTCTTTATACATTTAATCAATTGATTAAGGAGGATGACATCTTGATTGTGGACCGTGGATTTCGGGATTCAGCGGGAGTACTTTTTCCGAGCTCGGATTTAATATGGGAATGCCGTCCTTCCTGCAAAAAGGCCAAAAGCAGCATACTACTAAGGAAGCGAATAATTCCAGATTAATTACCAAGGTACGCTTTTACAAAATACCTACAGAATAAATTAAATTGAAGAAATACGTGCAAATGAAAAGACTTATTTCTATCTTTAAACAGTACGTTTTAAAATATTCCATCTACATGTAATATATTTTTTTGAAAATTCACCAAGCAATGTGTAATTGTTTCTAAATGCCTTCAGTATTAAATGTAAGAGAAGACAGGTTGGTTTTAAATGGAAGAAGGTTAATACCAATATTTTATTTTTCAAATCAGATCCGATGGGTGGTAGAGTCTGTGAATGCACGGATAAAGACATGGAAATACCTAAGAAAAACAGCTTCCAAACTCACGAATTCCTTGCATTGGTGATTTCGTCAGAATATTTAGTGCCATTTGTAATAAATATAGGTAATTAATATCAATACTACTGGCAATTATTAAATACTATAATTTTTACATGTATATTCCACTCAACAAAATGTCTTATTTTTTAACAAGATCTGATGCATATCAAAAGAGGTCAAGCCTTGTACATATTTTTTGAAACAGAGTACGGTATTTAAATATCAATCAGTTAATGAAATCACCCAAAACCAAACACAAAAACAATGAATCAATGAAGTAATCAGTAATGAGTGCTTTAAGTTTAGTAATTTTACTATTTTTACAGACCTCCTATCAGTAAAGGGAATGAAGACGAGGTCCGGGAATTGACTCTAGGCGTTTACCAGGTGAAGTTGGCAAAACACTATACCGCAGAGCACACAAACCAGGATGGGACATTCGAGATATGGATTGACAAGCAACTTCCTGGTCTTCTTGTATCCAAACTATAGAGCAAGCACATATCGAATTGCAGATATCAGTGCTGGATAAGATATTCCGAAGGTGCAGTAACATCGTGGTACTGCAGATGCCGGTCAGTAGCTAGAGTCGTTGGTGCATGCGCCCATATAACCAGTGTCATCTGGTATTTAGCCTATGCAAGACATGCAAAAGTGAGTGTACAAACGAACAGAAACTGGATGGATTCTGTGGAGGATGCAGCACAAATTCCAGAAGCTGTTGATGAGAGTGACAGTGGGACAGAGGTCACCGAGGAATGACTTATGAGTGAAAATGATTGGTTTCGATCAGAAGTGATTCACTATTTCAATTTGTTAACAATTGTTTTTTAAAACAGATAACAGCAATTATATTCTGTATATTTCTAGTTTTACATTTTACAAATGTCTCACTCTGAATTTTATATTTTCACTATATTGATATTTATTATATAAAAAGTCACACTCTGTGTTAAATTATTTAAAAAACCAAATGGATAAGATTTTTATACAATTAAATGCCTTATACATAGAATTATTCATTATGTGCATATACTAGTAAACATAAAGATACTTTCAATGAAGTTTTAAAAAGATCAACATGAATAAATAAATAACTAATTATTTAGTAAAAATATCGATAACATATATATTTGCATAACAAAAATAATAAAATAATTAGGGTATTGAATATCTTGATGAAATATTGGTGCAAAGAGGTCATTTATTGTCGATGAAAGGCTATCCCTTTTTTGTATTTGTTTATTACTTTTTTTTAATGATCTTTTTAAAGTAATATTGTATATTTGGCATTTTTTATATTCATAAATTTTTAATCTGACTGTATCTTTATCAATACAATTCGTTTTTTATTAATGAAATACTGTAAAAATAATGACGTCATAACATTTAGGACATGAAAAATCAATGTTAAATATTCCAAATTCAGATGGGCATATAAACTAAACTATAAAAGATACATAGAAAATTTTTATATATTATTTAAGTGTGAATCGTCGGCTACTTTCTGTGTTGTTATTTTGAATTTTCAAAACAGGGCCGATTTTGACCACTAATGTACTTAGTTCTTTACACAAATCAAGTGAAAAATGAACAACTCTTAAATCTTTATTTTTTTGTGCCTTTATTTGTACTCAATCTACTCCTGCTACGGGCAGCTCTTTAGATGATCATTTGTATATACAGTCAACAAGTTCTTTTGGTGAAATTAATGAATAATTTTTTGGTAGAAAATTAAGAGTTTTAGACTTTACAAGACCTGGTAGATCTGCAAGCATTGTTCAACAACATGAAACGGATTGCGTTAATGTGTCATTGATGTTCAAGGATGCTGTAGGAGTTTTACCAACTGGTATTTGTGGGCACTTGGTTATATGGTGTAACAACTGTCCTCAGTTTGTACAAGTTGCCATGGGAAAAACACATTCATCACTACATGGTCAACAGATATTTGATGTAAACACCGCAACTGGTATGTATAATATATTCTTTTCTTTTAAAAACCACATAATTCCCACAAAATAAACAGTGAAAAAACATTGAATCATAATGAAAATTTAAAAAAAAACTTTCAATTATTATCATCAATTAAGGACGTTGGATCGTGCGATCAAAAGTCTTTACGTTTTTTTTCTAAAGTATTTTTTTAACATCTACACACATATCTAAACCATAATTCAAAACAAAATTTTGGGGTCTATATACAGTGGAGCCTCAGTTATCCGGACGCTTTCGTTCCCAAGTCCAATCGTCCGGATAGGTGAAGCGTCCGGATATCTAAAATATGTCTATTGTTGTCATGAATGATAATGTATTTGTATACAATGGCTCCCAGTGTTGATACTAGGTTTTTTTGCCTTTCATACCATATAGCAACACGTAATAGAGTTGTCTGTTGTTATGAACGTTTTCAGATATAAAGAACTCTGCTTTATTTTATTATTTTGTCATGAAATATTAACCGGACAATAATGATAACCTGTTGTTCGCAATTTTCCAATTTTTGAAAGTGATTTGGGAAGTCAGTGTGTTTAATACAAGCTACTCATGAGTCTAGCACATAAAAAAGGTCTGAAACTTAATTGACAGGGGTAATCTTTGTACTGAGTTGGGTATCATCAAATTTTACCGTCCGGTTAAATGAAGCAAGATTAGTAGTAAATCAGTGTTTTGTGGTAAAAACAGACCGTCCGGATCCGGAACGCGGAATTCCGGATAAATGAGACAAAATAACGTATAAAAAATCTGTTCCCAAATAAAATCGTCCGTAAACTGAAGCGTCCGGTTATCTGGCGTCCGGATATCTGAGGCCCCACTGTACTCCTTTCGGTGCTACGGTGTATTTAATATGCACATAAATCGCTTTTCACTCTATAATTTTTTATCGAAATGAACCATGGAATCAAATACAAATTTACATTATTTAGAACTAATAAAATTAAAATTATCATAATGAACAAGTTTGCAATTTCTTCACCTTATTGAAATTTTGACCTTTTTGCACTGAAAAAATACTATTTTTATTCATAAACGATTCAACATGCAATTAAATAATTTAAAAGTCTCAAACTTTTTCTCAAATTATGACAGACTAGTCAAAAGAAACTTAAATATTCAGAAAATAAAACAAAAAGTATGGATCTCTAATGTAAATTTTGAGATATGGCATGAAATAAGCTAAATTTAGGGGAAATATATATATGTCGATATATATATGATATCCACAATCTCCTTTACCTAAATTGTGAAATTCGTGGCCCCTGGGGGGGGGGGGGGGGGGGGGGCAATATACTGTTAATGTATAAAACATGTATGTTTAAAAATCTTGTTCTCTATTCTCACATATTCTCATGCCAATTGGCCTCTTGTTTCCAGAAATTGATAAGAATACATTTGAAAATGAAATGTTTGTGTGGTAAGCTTGGAACTTTTTTTTTCATGCAAACAGTTGTTGACATACCCGTTTTGTAGTAAATATGTTACACGGCTTACAACAGTGATGTTTGTAGAACAGATCAAAGTTAAACAAAAGACGTGATTAAACATGTGATAAAGAGAATATTTCATGATTTGCGATGGTATGTGATTTTTAACCAATTCGCTGGGTTTTCTATCCTCTTGCCAATGCTAAAGGATAGAAACACAAGAAAATAAATAAAAAGCAATGTCGAAAAGTTCACTGGAATGTGAACTTGGTTGGTCACGTGACTAAAGGGCTTCTCAGAAGATCTGATTATGTACCAACTAAGTTCATATCCCAATGAACGTTTTAACATTGCTATTCATTACTTTCATAATTACTTTCGAAAAAGTAAAATCGTTCAGAATCATAAACATAACGGCACCATGTTTATATGTTAGTAATAATGCAACCTTGTGTAATAATCATAATAATACTGATATACAGTCTACTGTTCGATATACACGTATAACAATTTCTCATTCCTTTTTTTCTCTTATAGGTAGAGAAAGTTCCATTGTTCAAATTATGGCAGTCTGTGAAGATCAGAAATTCAACAAATATGTCACACCAAGCCAGGAAATATCAGACGAGGCCAATAGAGTGACTGAAATGAAGTTTGATGCCTCAACTAATGAGCTGCTCCATGACAACTTTTGGACTTAATTCAATTTGTTATGCTACTGGGGAAAAGCTGTGTATTAGTGGCGCAAAATAACAAATGTTTTGATTCTATTGTACTGTATAATCAGCTGAAATATTATAAAATATGGAACCACTTTTGTAAATAAGTACTAAGTGGGGTTTTGTGATAACTTGCCATTTTTTAAAGTTGTGTATCCTGGTTTTGATTGTTATAAGCAAGAATATCTTGTCAGAAAGTGTTGAATGAGTTTTATTCAGCTCATAATGCATTAGCTGACTCTGAAATGATTCAGACCCTTGTTAAAAATAGTGGGAAAGTTGATGTTTTCTTGCTGATTTTTTTATAGTACAGTTCAAGTGACTGGTCATGATGTTCAACCATCTGTAGAATCCACACAGTATTTACAGAGGCAAAATATCAACTTTGAAAAAGATTAAATGTCCATCTCTATCATACAACCATTTGAAACAATGTTAGCTCTCTACATGGTAAAAAACATCCATACAAAAGATTTGGAAAAAATGGCTTCTTTAACTATGAATTCGGTTTTGAGACACCCCTCTTTATATTTCAAGAGGAAAACGCCTGTTTTTCTTTTCTCAATTTTTGATAATGGAAAATGGTTGGAATGTAATATACAAATCAATGAATTTCCGTCCTACAAAATTCGTAGAATATCACTAGATTGGCTAGAGATGACCATTCATTTTTACCTTTCTATTGGATTTTGAGATGATCCTTCTTTATATTTTCAAAGGAAACACCCTATTTTCTTCATCAGTTTTGAAAGAGGGAGAAATGTTCTATGTTATATATATAGCATTGAATCTTCCATTTTATAATGTTTAGCCTAGCATACAACGTCTTGCAAAAGATGCCATTTTTCACGTATATTGGGTTTTGAGACGGTCTCTCGTCACGTTTTTAGGAAAACGCCACATTATCTTCATTAATTTTGAAAGAGGAAGAATTGATGTGTGTTATATATGCAGCATTGAGTCTTCCATCTTCTAAAGTTTAGCCTAGCATAAAAACTCTTGCAAAAGATAACCATTTTCACCTATATATTGGGTTTTCAGACGCTCCCTCTTCATGTGTTTAGGAAAACACCACATTATCTTCATCAATTTTGAAAGAGGAAGAATTGATGTGTGTTATTATGTAGCATTGAATATTCCACCCTCTAACGTTTAACCAAGCATAAAAAGACTTACAAAAGATTACCATTTTCACCTTAACATTGGGATTTGAGACGTTCCCTGTTTATATTTTCAAGGGAAACATCCCGCTTTTTATATTTATTTTGAAAGACAGATGTAAATGTGTTCACATTTTATCAATTTTTCGATTTTCTACCCTTTAGAATTTTTTCTACATCAAAAGAAAGACAACAAATTTCCATTTTCACTATATAATGCATACAATTATCTAACTTAATGAATACATATTTTGAGACTCCTCCTATTCACTACAATAAGGGAAATATGGTGAATGTTTTTTTACATCAATTTAATTAAAAGTGTGATTTAATGCCTCTACCATAAAAATCAGCAAAGTCCTCCCTACAGTATTTTAATTATTCATCTAGATTGGGCCTCGTTTAACGTGAGGAGTAAATATCCGCGTAAAATCGCGAGAAGCAACCGTCGCGGATTTCAAAATCACGCTTTTATTTTTCAGACAGTTTTGTACATGAGGAAATTATAACAAAAAATGGTCTTCGCGATTTTTCATTCTCGCGATTTGATACAAAACAAAGGAATCGCTGATATAAGTACTCGCGTAAAATAAGGAATTTACAGTACATTATATTTAATCATTTATTATTAAATAAGCCAAGGAAGATAACTTCATTATGAAGAAGCAAGGGAAGATAACTCTATTAACTGTTATAACCCTCTTCCCTGAACTCTTTTCAAATGCTTTCATAATATCTTATCGATAACTTTGATGGACATCTTCATTATTGTGATCGGCTTCGGCCGATCACACTTGTGGCGATCCACATGAGGCATCTTGCAAATTTAACTATTTGCGCATGCATTGCGCCTTGCACTATTTTATTTACTATGCAATGACAACATTATTTAAGCCTATGAATAGACGTAGATTACTATAAACGTTACTCTTATCATTTTACCCTGAAAATAAAACATTTATAGGGTTACATACATAATGATTCAAATCACGTTTTTTCACATATGCATAAGAATATTAGTCGGAAGTATGATTCGCCTAATAACTAAAGTTCATTCATGCCTTGCCATTTCGGAAATCATTAAAACGGTGTTATATATATTTGACTGCATGTAGCGTATAATTTATTAACAGAGTTGACCAATGGGATTTCGTTCCTTTAAAGGGAATACTTGTTTTTCTTTTCTAAACAAATGAATTAACTAATTTTGTCATTGAAATTCCTAAGCAAAATAGAATAATGAGACAAATACATACCTCCCATCTTCCCAGCCATAACCCTTGCCTTACATGCAGGTGGCATGAAATATTCTTAAAGATATTTTTAAACATTATATGCATTAACACTATATGGCCATATTGCCCCCCACCCCTGACCCAGGGGCCATGAATTTCAAAATTTGGGTAGAGGAGTTTGTGGACATCATAACTATGCATTCATTTTTCCCCCCACATGTGTTGGAGTAAAGAAGATTTTCTAAGATTTAATAGATTTTCACTATATGGCTAAATTGGCCCCGCCCTAGGGACTAAAGCCCGGTCCCAGTGGTCATGATAAGTATAAGGTACAATTCTTATTATGAGAAAAATTTACAACGTCAGGTGCCTTTGACTGACACGTATTTAAACAATTGCTTGCTTGATCTGAGCGAATACATAAATGCACAATTGAAAAAATAATTACGTCAAGCCAAGTTGGAGTGTCGTTGGTTTTCGAGTGACCCTATGGTTTAACATTAAATTGCCCTGTTTGTAAAGAGTAATTTTGTTTCCATGTTGATATTCATTATCTGTATATATGTTTAATAAATGATGTTTCTCTACAAATTATTACTTTTTTTCATTGCGTGTGGTACATGAACACCTAATTATCATTAGCATGCAATATTATTAGAGCTAACAATCACGTCTTGATAGAAATAAGGGCGGTACTTGTACCTTCATCATTTTCTGGTTCTTTTGCCTCGACACCCCCGGAGATTATCGTCTCATTTCCTGTTCCAGTACTGGCAATATTTTGGCTGACAGGGACGACACCAATTCATTCAAGGAAAAAACTTTAATTCTAGATTCAATTTAAGTTGGAACTGTTATGGTGGTGTCAGTGGTTTCCTTCCGCTTGATCCCTGGGCAGCGAGCTCTCTCCCACTAAGTTTTATACCCAGTCAAATCTTTCACTTCATACGACGGCTGTCGCGGCTGCATTTTAACAATTACGTCTTACAAGATTCCGAAATCCGTTCTATTGAACTCTAAAACAAAACGTTGGATCCAATAGGCTGAAACGTATGGACTATCGAAAAGGGGTGATTTTGTTTGTCTTCGATGTTAAGTCACGTTTTGTTATTAAATGATGAAGTTATAAGAATTCTCACCTGCAATGACATGGATTTCTTAATAAATTTAAGGCCTCCTGTATGGTTGGTGTAATATTTTCGGGTGTTGGAAAATATATTATCAGAACGCTGAGTTCCTCAAACACGTGTGTCGTTATTGAAACACTCGGAAGTACTGTTTTACAAGATACGGGGTTCACATAAAACATAGCATGATCAATGTGACGTAACAGGGGTAATCTCAAAATACAAAATCAATATTATTACATCTCCCCTTTTTTTTTTAAAGAATGCAGGGTCATGCTGAAAGAAACACAATCAAGCACATACATATATAAATACACTGTTTACAAAGACAGGATAGAACGAGGCTTTACCACACGACCAGACCGAGTCACATAAGAATCAGATTTACCAGTAATTGCTGAGACACTATCTGAAGGCGTCGGCTTTGTCGGAGAGGGGGACTCGATTGCCATGACCAGCTTAATAAACTCTAAATCAACGCATGATTTCAGACCAAGTATGGATATGGAATCAGTTTCTACAATGAAAAAGTCGACCTCCCTTACCCGATTGCCTCAGATTTTTTGCTCACCCAGGGTTTCTAACCGGGAATTGCTGTAATCATACAGATGTTTTGATGGCTGCTTCAGACTACTTATAGAACCAATCTACCCTTAAATAACCTTACGGGTAATATGTTGACCTGTGACCCAGTATCAAGTTTGAATTTAATGGGAACCCTCCCCGGGCCTTAGTCTAAGTATCTGAATGCCTGGTCTGTGGTTTCGCAGGGATAGTGCGCAGAGGTGTCTATGCTATCTATAAAAAATCATCATCACTTTCGACCCCACCCCCTTGATCTGGTTGTGTGGTTACCTCATTAACATTTAAGGTAGATCAGCACATAGCCGCAAAGTGATTCCACCTATAACAAGTGTCACATCTTTTTCCTTTAGCAGGACAAGTCTGTTGTTCATCGTGTAACCTGCCACAGTTCCCGCATTTTTCATTCGCGCTCTTTGTGGATCTTTATTGATATCGCTTCTTGCGCTGTCCCCTGAACTTTTGTTGGGTGGATCCGGGATTTGCCTTCGAAGGGTTGTGGCGACTAGCTTCGGACGCAGGTCGTCTGTTAGCGTGGATGGCGTGTACCTCGGGCGAGTTGTTTCCCATGGACTTTAGTTGCTCCCGGGAGTATTCAAAATTCTGACCAATCTCAATGGCTTTGTCAAGCGTAAGGTCTCTGCCTACGTTGATGAGCTTTTCCCTTATCTTGGGGGATGCTACGCCAAAATTATATGCGGTTCCGGATCATCTCGTCCGCATTTGTGTAGGAGCAATCTTTGCTCAGAAGTTTAAGATGGTGACAAACTGCTCGAACGTCGTGTTGCCCTGAACTTCGTTGTTAAACTTATAACGGGCGAACACGGTGTTTAACTTTGGTTGCACGTGATTTTTAAAATGTTCATAAAGACTGTCCAATTTCTTACTGTCATCAGCAGAAATATCCCATGAATAAAATATGTCCCTTCCCTTGTCTCCAACCCAGAGAAGTAAGTACGAACATTGTTCCTCCTCCTCTTTAATGTTGAGGGGGCCACCGAAAATCAGTTGAGCGTGCTGCTGGAATTTACTCCAGGACTCCGTTTTGTTTGTGAAATCCCAGTCCATCACAGGTGGTGGTATTCCTTCCATCCCGATTCTGACACCATGTAATATTTTCGGGTGTTGGAAAAGATATAACCAGAACGCTGAGTTCCTCAAACACGTGTGTCGTTATTGAAACACTCGGAAGTACTGTTTAACAAGATACGGGGTTCACATAAACCATAGCATGACCAATGTGACGTAACAGGGGCAATCTCAAAATACAAAATCAATATTATTACAGTTGGTAACCGAATGATTAATCCGGCAACATCGACGTTGGCTGAGGCCACACTTCTGATCTCTTAGCAGTGACCTTTGCAATCTAATTAAAATTAGATGTTAGATTCGCTCGCTTTCTCGCTACACAAACATCTAACAACATCCTATAGAGGGTCACGTCAGTGTGACCTTTCAGCTAACCAATGAAATAACTTGTTCCGATTCGTTGGGTGAGACTTCGAGCTTCTCGGCTTTATCATCAGCGTACGTAGATACCCGAGGTGTTCTAAACGAAAGAAAACAAATATGGCGCAGTCTATGACTCCTAGGAAAACGTGTGTTCTGGGAGATTCGTGCATTGTTTGCGGGTTTTCTTTTGTACAGCATTAAAGGACTACAGACGGTAAAGACATAATTCATAAATTCTATCAGTCAAAGCTTAAAATGAACTCGGAAAGGATCGAATACATTAAGAAAGTGATTGAAAGATCCGACATCCAGGAATGTGACGGGGGTATATGCAGAAAATGCTTCAGACCAGTTGAGTCTGTCATTAAAACAGATGAGAAAAACCAAGCTGCAAAACAAGAGATCAGGGAAAGCATAGAATTTGTATATAGAACACAAATTATATACCTCCCTCTCCCAGACGGACGTCTGTTACTAAGATAATGTTACGTCCTGATCCGAACCCCCCTGACACGAATGGTACTTGCAGTGGACCGGCAAACCCCCTCGCCAAAGTGTCGTTTGTTTCACCGGTGAAACTGTCCCCATTCCGTGAGTTAACAAAGTACAGAAAATTTGCACCACACCCTGAGGTAAAAAAAACAAACTTCATTCAGTGTCTCTCTTGAAAGATTTATAGTATTAAACTAAGGAATTGAAGTTTTGTTATTTGTATTTTTATGTTTACAGATCCTGAGCAAAGTCAGTGAAAGAGAACAAGACTTTGGTAAGTTAATGAGTACATATATGTCTAGATTGTATAAGATGTTTAAAAACTGCCTTTGTTGTGTATGTGTTGCTCAAAATAGATTTTATTAGAATTGAGACATAGATTTTAATATTTCGGATTAAAGTGTTATCACAGTAGGGATGTATATTAGTATATACGTCTCTGGTCACAGTGTTTGAATTTTAAAATGTATTTTTCATATCAAATATGTATTGCACAACTGTTGTTATAGAAGCAATCAAAATACAATTATGTTAGATGTGCTTGCTTACTCAGTGCTCAAACACAAAATTGTCAGGTAAGTTCATGGTAACATAATTGACAAATCAATATATATGTCATAATGCTTACCGTCACGTGTCTTTACGGCTTAAAATCGTTAAAGGTATTGTTAGGTTCTTTTATTCTACTGATTCCTACTTTAACACGTGTAATAATGTATAATGAATGTAATTGTGACAGAACCAGTTCCAAAAACAAAGAGAGCCCTTTTCTCTGGCAAAGAGAACAAATTTGACCAATGTTCCCTTGGTGGAAAAGTAGAGGTGCAATGTTAAAATATTCAAGAAATTGTTATTTTTCATGTTCTCTGTTTGGTTATTTTAGGATTACATCTGTTCTTGTTTTATCTATTTTGAGTTATTGCAGAAAAGCAGAATACTACATGTAGTTGTAATGAATATTTTTGTTGACTTTTAGATTTAACTGTGTTACCTTTGTTTTAGTGTGCTTTGGGTATACATAATCATGTATTTAAAAAGAAAACAAATCAGCAAAGGTTACTATATCTGACAAAAGAACCCACCCAGAAGGAGAATCCTGCTCTTTTGATTTTTGAGAAATCATTATTGTAGGTTGTTCCACTATAGTTGACTGATTTAATTCTGAAGTCTGAAGATTCTTCAAACCCTAAAAAATTAGCCTTTTTATTCCCAACTATTGGTCTATCAATACATGATTAGTGCATGTGATGAATTAGAATTTAGTTATATATTAATTTGTTGAGTTTCTGTTTTATGTTCATTCTAACATTATGTTACAAAAGAATTTTTGAAAAAAACTTGTACACTAACCAAAGAAAGGAAGAGAGAGAAAGAAAGAGAGATAAAGTTTTCCAATGTTTCACTAATTAGCTTATACAATGACTTTAAATCAGTATGAGAAATATTTAAAAAACATACATGTATACATGTAACTGAAAATTAGTAAATAATTAGTCATAAAGATCATATTGTTTAAAAAGGTGTATATTTATGTCTAATTTGATAAAAAGTATTTAAATGTATTTTATCATATTTGCATGATTTGATTTTAATTTTGATAGCTTTTTAAACTACCAGGTTGTGGTGCACTATTCAAGTGGGAGAAAATCTGCGACTATCAAAGAGGATGCCCACCAACAGATCTGCAAAGATATAACAAGAGGTGGAAATGCAGACAGTACCATAGTTGACATTTTGCGTAATCATAACCCAATGGTGTTAGTGCAAGGCTCCCGGAAGATTGTGCAAGATGAATGTAAAGCAGTTTCAAAAAAGAGGTTCAGGAACACTACTCCAACAGAAAACCCATGCAGATTTTCAACTTCCGGTGGGAGAATATCTACCAACAACTGCAGATGATGTGTCCAGCACTTTTATCTATAATAACAGCTACTGTGTCTGACATTCCACCTGTTGTTGGAAGCAAACCATTTCTTCATGCTTTGCAAACTGTAGGCATAGCACGTCATTGTAGAAGTCAGGAGATGGCTGTTATGCAGTACATAAATGGTTTCTTTTATATCATGGTGGGTGCACATAGCGGGTATACATGTACTTTGTGTGAAATATTTCCTTAAAAAATTGTTTTTACATTTTTTAAATTTTTGATGCCTTTTGTTTAGTAAACCTGTACCGGTATTTTTAAAATGGAAGTAAATTTATAGATTCATGGTACAATTAACCCTTAAGTATAAAGGCATTCTCCTATGATATGTTATGTTTATTTTAGGACATTGAAAGACTATCTCATGTTGGGTTAACCGTACACCCACTCACTCTTGAGAGAAAGCTCAGTGACTGGCAGGATGTGTTGGACAAAGACATTTTAAAGATTCGTGATTCTTGGGCTGAAGGAGGAAGTGTCAAATATCAAATAATTGGAGACAATTGGGACAAGAACATACTTCCATAATATAAAACATCTGATCGGAAAACTCTTTCTCTTCATCTGCTCTATGTGTACGCCATCGTGGATAGAGTTATCCCAACGGAACATGGCTGTCATTCTTCCGCACCACATGACATTGAAGTTGGAACCTTCATTTCATCCATAGACGACCAAAAGAACTTGCTGAAAGAGCTAACATTTATTTTCTCCACTTCAGTCATCGAAAATCATCCTGAATTGCAGAAAATATATGGAAAGATTTACTCAAAGCATTTGGAACATAAATATTCTTACTGTGATAAAACAAAACAAGTAATTTTGTTATACATGTAATTATAATTTTTCATTACATTGAAAATCAGAAGAATTCAGTGTATTAATTGTTGTTTATTATTAGAGATACAGATTCAGTATTGAAATATATACTTTATGAAACATTTTAATTTTATCAGTAAATAATATAAACCCATTTAGCTTTTAATGGAAGATATACAATGTTACATTATATCCCTCTATTTTTTTTAAGTACCCACTTGGACTTTTTGATTGCAACGAGAATAAAACACCTTTTCAAAGAACACAAGTCTTTAGGTTTGAAACCAAAATAAGAAAGAGAGTAAATATTCCATGTATACAAAAGAGAATAATTTTGAACAATATGAACACTTATCAAGACTTTCAAATTTAATCAAAATTGAACAACATTTAAGAAAGGAAATAGCAAAAAATGTTATTGCACTTACCTTCTTAGTATCCAAAAATGACAAAATAGTATGATTGTAAAAACCTATTTATCAAAACGAAAACAAAAAAACTGGGATATTTATCATTTATATTGTTCCTTTAACAAAAGAGAACATTAATACTTTTCTTATTTCATTGTTTTACTTTTAGTTATTAGAGCCTATTTCTTCTAAAGACTTTTCTCGAATAAACCGAGCAATCCATCCTTTGCATTTTTTCTTGAAACGTTTCATTTTTGGAATTGAATTCCTTTTCTCTGATCGTTAGATCTTCTAGCAGTGATTTAGACTGTGATTTAAAACCCCATGATTTCTTGATTTTAAAAAAGGTCCTGACGTTCATGTCTCAAGTGGACAAGCATGTCTTCCTCCTTATCCTTCCACACATGAACATAGCCTACTGACTCTAATGAGGAGGGAGAATCAGTTTCTACAGTATCCGACTGGCTGGAGGTGGTGGTTTATCAAATTGTGGCTCTGGCTTTTGTTGTTCAATTAGCATTTTTACAATCATGTCTTTCAACCTGGGATCAAAAAATTCATGACGTGATATATTTTATATACTTTTGCAGATTTGATCAGTTATTCAAGTGGCTGGTTATATTTCCTTACTAGTTTATCTTTTAAAAAAGATTGGTGAGCTAGCGCTATAGCATTCATAAGACACAGAAGCAGATTTCTAAAACATTGGTTTAAGTTTCTGAATCGATTAATTAACAATACGAAGGCACAGTGGTGTACTGGAATTGTGCTAGAGTGGGGTCTCAATTTGAAACTGTGAATCTAGAGTGGGCTACACATCGGCAATGACATAGCTCATTGTCTGTGTCTTAATCATAATGTATCTCCTGTAATTTCAATTTCGAATTGAATTTTGTTTAGGAACGATTGGTACTGTTTTGTAGCAATCGTATCTTCTCGGGCCTTTCCGGCAAGCTCGGAAAACATATCCGAAGTTGTCTTCCGAACTTGAAGGAATTTAAGATAAAGCTAGCTACATGTTATTTACTATAATATTAAATAACTTTGCATTATAATACCGAAGCTACTGTTACTTTTTGACATTAACGATAAAACACAAAACTTCACGTGAAGATGATAAAACGAAATTAAAATGGTACAGTTTATCTACAGTAGTACAGTATTCCCAGAATCCCCTACTATGGAGTCGAGCATGCGTATTCCAGTGAAAAGGACTAACGTAGTTGCTAGCGCTCGAGAGCGCTAGCAAAAAAACGAAATACATTAACCCTGGTTTTATGATTGTATTTACTCCGTAACTCAACATAAAGACTTTAAAAATTATTGTTTACAAATAGTAAGTCAATTTGAAGCAATGTTTGTATATATAAGGCAAAACCATACCGGACACGCATCATTTTTTTACAAGTAGACTTGCATTTGCTTATTACTAATGGAATCAATTTCTTGGGGATATATATATTTATATATTTTACAGCTGTATTTACCTGCATCTGGAGATAGTAGTTGTTGTTGCACATTTTCATCACAAATAACACTGAATGATGCTCCGTTTGCCCCTTTAATTAGAAGTTTTGGCATGGTGAAATGTGAATTGAATGTCAATTAATTGAGTTAAGGGAATATCGCTGAAAAGTTTACCACAGTTTACGCATTATTTAAATGTGCCTCCTGGTTAAATACTTCAGTACAAGTTTTGCTCCTTGTGTTCCTCAAGGTAGCAGATTTAACACTTTAATTCATACTGATTTTAAAACAGTTATAATTAAATGATTGTGATCGATTGCACAATAAAATAAAGATTTACAGTGCAAAAAATTGGAATTTTTATTAAGATTACAAAAAATAAGGTAATCCTCATTTTAAAAAAGTTTTGGTAAACAAGGGTTTTTTTGCCACCATACTGTTGACGCCAGGAGATTGATTACTGGCATTGATAGTAAACTTCATTTGAATCAATCTTACCAACTATTGCTTTTAAGAAAATATGTGTAGTGAATTTATTCGGAATTGTAAACTCCATCCATGAAATCTAAATTTAGTGTGATTGTCTTATTTCTGGTTACAGAAAATCGTGCAACAACATCTGAAATGTAGACCCGTCAATGTGTAAGTTAAAACTAAAGAGCCTATTATTGCATATTATTGCAATGCATGTATTTATAATACGTATCAATTCCTGTGAACTTAACGTATGTTTACATTTTAACAGGTTGAAATCAATAAATATGATTACTACAATATATATACATTATTTTTATCTATGATACAAGTTGTTGCATTTATACATATTTTAAGAGATTTATTAAAAAAAATTTATAAGATTAAACATCTTCAGATTTTTTGAACTGTATATTTCTATAAAGAACAAGTGCACTTAAGCTATAGAGAATGGGCCCTTTTTCAATGCCGTTTATATGTAGAAAATATCAACAAATTGCTTTTTTCTCGTAATAGTTAAGGACTTCTGATTTATATGCATGCTTAATTTTACCAAAATTAGCATACAATTTAAAAAATTGAGGATTTTTAAATGCCTATAAATAATCTAAATCCGGAAAAATCGAACCGAACCTATTTGAATTGTGTCTATTTAAATCAGAGGGAGGAGACATTTAAATCAACATTGCTCTGTTGGTGGATCGATTGGCGCGTTTGCTGAATTATACTTTATGTATTATTTTACGTTTAAAAAAAAATCGAATGAAGCTTTGAAGTTGCATATTTCCATAGTGACAAACAAACATTCCTGACCATACAAAGATGATGGAAAGTGATCTAAAACGTGTCAATGTTTTACAGTGAGCACATTTGACAAACGTTTACCTGGATAGAAACCATGTGATTGTTTGACATAATTTATTCCATGCGTGAGTTCAAACATGGGTCACGCAGGTAATAGCTTTCGCTTGCTATAGGAAAAATCTTGAAATTTTCATACGTTTTTCATTTTTTAGGTACCAGCCTAACCGAGTACAAACTTCTAACTTTCACAGGAGTTTTCTAAATGTATAATGCGTATTTTGTCTTTTCCACAATTTTGTACTCGGTTAGGCTGACAGTAAACAAAGGCTTTAAAATGAATGCCTGTCCTCGATTTACTATACAAAATCACGAATGTCTGCTGACCCCTACTATGTTTTAAAGCTTCGTGCTTTTTATAAACAATAAATTCAGCGCTAAAACTTGTTAATTCTTATTGAATAGATATCAATAGATAATGTTAGGGGGAAAAATATGCCTAATTTGATTCTTCATTTTTTCACTTTTTATCGGGGCCCATAAGTGCACTCGTCCTTTATATTCCATTTTGGATATAGTGTGCCAAACGGGCTATCATAACTCAAGTTCCAGGTAAACAAATTGTCTTACCTGCTATATTAGGAACTACTAATGGCTTCTTCAAAAATAACATCCTAAAATAGCAATTCTACCTTTTACCAATCTGGGCAATCATTGAAAAGTCAAAGAAATTGTTTAATTAAACATATACGGTCACAAAAGTTGAAAACTCGCCAGTTGCCGCCATCTTCCAACCGGATTAACCAGTGAAATGATTTGGGTAGAACTATAGTAAAAATGTGACGTCAGTCTAGTCGAACTATTGGTCGTTCGATCTAACAATAGTTTCACTTTCGTTACTATAGATCGTGATCGAAGTCACTCTAAATCTTTCTATTGGATTGTATATCGTCATAGCTAAGTAGTTAAAGTATGGGCTTCTGAACCGCAGATCATAAGTTCAAATTCGCCTGGAGCATTTGTTAATGTTTACTGAATTAAATTTTCGAAAATGTCATTTTTCATCAAAAATTGCACATTTTTCGATCATAATCGAGTAATTTTCTGCTGATTTAAGAAAATATTTCAAGATGTAGTGAACCACCTTAATGGTATACATTTTAGATTAACAGTATGTCGGATTTGCCATGAAAACATTATTCCTGAGGTAGAATCAGGAATGGCATCTTATGGTTACAAGGAGGAAGCAAACTTAAGCGCTCTGATACGTAATTGGCCTCGAGTACAGGATGAATGAAGTAGTACTAGTTCCTCTACAGAGAGAAGACCTAACGAAAGGGATATGCGGGAATGGATTATGAAAGGCGTTCGATTTGACATATTTCCTCCTCCTAACAAATATGAGAAGGATATAACTATAACTCTTTTTTAATCTTTAATGATCCATATTGACATACGTGTCCAGCTTTATTTGTTCACTGGTGGTGCATGAAAAATGACAATAACAAACCGTGAACCATCTCAAAAATCCATCAAAGGAAATACAAATTCAAAGCAGAGCAACACGGACATCCAAATAGATAGAGGTAGGATCAGGTTCCTAGGAGGTGTGAGCATCCTCTGCTGACCGGTCACATCGTCGTGATCGGGAAAATTCCGTAGACAATTAGGTGATTAATTATGGTCTAACAATTAGTAAGAAAAACGTCAGTCAGCATGCGACCCAGTGGAAGATTGTATTTGCTAACAGGGTCGTTGTATCGACCATAGAACTTACGAAAAGATTACTTCAAGCGAGACTGTTGATAGTCCTGTTTTATCAACTTGTTTGTCAGTAGCTTGCTTCGTAATAGAAACAGTTAACACGAAGAGCATGCCCTTGTGTATCGAATCAACTGAGAGACAAAAACACCACATGCAGGTGATGAAGGTATATTGCTACACAAGTAAGGAAAGTTGGCTATAGAAAAATTGAAGTCATCGCGTTTATCATAAAGTTGTGTTGCTAGTTTACCATCAATGCCCATGTCCGGTAAAATATCCGAATATGAAACAGATGACGCAGACTCTGTGGTGTCTTTTATTTCAAGTTCACTGGGATATATGGCGTCGACGTAAGTATGGAAAAAACAATTGTTAATTGATAATACGTCGTCGATATACCTGAATGTTGAGTTGAAGGTCACAGCGAGTGATTTATTTTTTTCACGTACAAGTTTTTGAATAAATTCTGCTTCATAAGAATACAAAAATAGATCATCTGCTAACAATGGGGCACAATTGGTACCCATTGGAATTCCAAGATAGATTGTTGGAAGACTTGATTTACAAAAACTACATAGATGGTGTCTATTAGAAACTCAAGCATCTTTTTAATGTCAACTTCAGAGTACTTGTGTATGCAATCAGAATGGTTTTTAACAAAATATTTTTTTTAAATTTCCAATGACAAGATAAGCATTTTTACAACTTCCATTTTTATTACATCATTCTGAGCATCTTTTATTCTATACTGATTTCATATTTTTTGGAGATAATAATGAACTCCATTTCAAACGTCCAGCCCCGTAAAACACCCTGCCAACCCAAATTTCCCTTGGAGCTACAGTTCTACAGCTACTCTGTGATACATTCCTTAATATTTAACAAAGATGCTCATTATTGTCAGGATATGATTTTTACATTATATTGACATACGATATCTTTGAAATCAAGTGTTTCTTGATAGTCAATTACTTTCAATTGATGTTATGATTTATTTGACCACCCTGTATATTTTTTAAAAAGGGGTAAAACAAAAACTATTCTATTTGTGTGTTCGGTTCCGAAAAGATATTTAAAATTAATCAGTTATGGTTGTGTTGATGGAGATTGCTTATCTCGATAACTAGCATGGTGGTCCTTTTAAATGAATGATGTTAACGGGAGTTTAAGTATGTTAATTTACGAAGAGTTATGTCGCTTTCTATAGCTACAACCGAAAGAGTAAAAAAAAAACACTTTCGATTTGTTTCTTCATTTCACTTTTGATGATATTTACTTTGTTACTAACTGAATACAATGAAGCAATGCTTGAAGTGAAAGTCACACAAAGCACATTTAGCACAATAACTTCATAGTTTCTTATAAGCAATTTATTTCTTTAACATCCAAAGCTTTAAATACAAATGTAATATTGTTTTGTGCTCTTGCCTTGATTCGTTATTTCATTTCACAAAGTTCCCCTCAGTCTTCTCATTATGGTCAGAAACCATTTAAAAACTTGAAGGTAAAATAAAATAATTTTATTTACCATAATGATTAAAAAATAATCTACAAATAATACAAGTAATATCTATATTTTTTTGGAGACCTAGTTCCTCAATGAACACGAGATAAAGTATTAAAACTTTCGTTATTCCATTTATTGGACTCTTAATCCCTTCTATACAACAGTATAGAGAGTAAATTAAATTAGTAAGATTAATGAAATTAATACTAATGACGTGCATACAAATATAGATTACTACATGTCACAACAAATATGAATTTGAAAACTTGACCGAAGAGTATTTTTTAATTATTTTCCGTATAGCTTTTTAACTGACTGTTTTTGGTTAACGATATATTGACCCAACATCTACGGGTAATTTTATTTGGTGAATGCGTGTGATTGCAAATTCAAAATTACAAGAAGAGAAGATTGATCATTATTCGATTTGTGGTATAAAATGGTTTTACATATTTAAAGAAAATACATATAGTATTACATGTACCAATATTATTAATCATCAGCTCTTTCATGAATAGGCAGTGTTGTTTGTTCCTCTTATAAAGTTAGCATTTAATCCTAAAATACTCCAAACATTTCTAAATTCATGTAATTTAAGTGACAAATTGTGTTCTAATAACGAGTAGAAATCCGTTGCATTCTCAGAAAGGAAAAGCTTGGAAATAACTTGGACAATATTCCAAATTGAATGATTCAGGCAGATTTACGATGACTGTGAGGTAGTCAACAAGTGGATTTTTTCCAATCATCAACACATTGATTTTTGAATATTTTGTCAGTGATCCGGTAAATCAATTTTCTAGGAATTCTGTTATCTAAATTGCATAAATCTTCTGCTTAAAAACTCTGCATGGAAATTTTATGTATCTTATCATCGCTATAAATCATTGCTCTGAGCATTTCTTAGAGAATTGCATGCCAGTTACATGTGTAAGATTTCTCATTGCAATGCGCCGGAAAAAGCGCGAGTTGAACCTACAGATTCATCAAGAACAAATACTTAGTATTGGGCAGCATACCAGCAGTCCTTCTAGCTCCCATAGTGCTTTGCCAAAAATGGCTTACCTTTCACTCGCAATTAACCGTTACGGTTCCGTGAGGTTTGAAGACTCGTTTTGAGTATCGCAAACTTTGGTGCGAACCAAGAGAGCTATTACACGCATTCATGCCGTCTTATTCCTTTGAGAAACGTAAACAAAACAAAAAACATTTAAGACCAATTCTATGTAAGAATCAAAATTCGGTGGCCACGCATAGTCACGGATTTTCTTCATACTTGACAATTTGATAAACGTTGGTGAGTAAAAAAGCCTAACACCATTGGTTTGTTGCTATGTGGTCCCGTTGCCATGGTAAACGAGGGTAAATTAAAGATGTAAAAATGACACTTTAATACTTATTTTAGAACATATTGTAAATAATGTGCAGAACTTGGGGTTTCCAGGGTAGAATATATTATTAAAAATAGTTGTCATTTTTCAAATGAAAGAAAAAAAATTATGGAGAAACGCATATTTTTAGAGCGTTTCCATGGTTACTCAACAGAAATTTTAAAATCTGTTTTCTTCATTTAATTTGAATAAAAAGTGCAAATCTTGGAGTTTTTGGTTAACACTATAATGATTGCTCAATTAAGAATTTAAATATGAAAATTGAGAACCGTTGCTATGGTAACAAGCTTAAAAATAAGGAAAATTATAATATTTTTGGCATCTTCGAATGGCTATTATTCACTTATAATGAATGGATATATAAAATTAAAAGGTGAGTTAAAATAAAGTATGTCCT
Source organism: Magallana gigas (assembly GCF_963853765.1). Taxonomy (NCBI): domain Eukaryota; kingdom Metazoa; phylum Mollusca; class Bivalvia; order Ostreida; family Ostreidae; genus Magallana; species Magallana gigas. The sequence continues at coordinate 44,381,187 of NC_088857.1, read as the reverse complement.
TAACTTTAATGACACTTATCTGCAATTATCTGCAATTTTCTAAAAATAACTGCCGTTGCTATGGATTTTTCAAAAAGTAAGAATTTCTGTGTGATTAAACGCAACTTAATTTTCCATAGAAACAACACTTCTCTGTTGCATAACAAAGCTTTTTGTGGTATATAATGAAAAATTTGATTTTTCCAAGTTCCAACTAAAAAAATTGCAAAAAAATTCTAAAATCGGGAATAAAAGCATATCAAAATCATCTTACATTTCTCTGTTTTTCCTAAAAAAAATTTTGGCCTTGTTGCCATAGCAACGGATGTCGATTTTCATAATAAAATATTAAAAGCATGGATATTGATATGGATGTTAAAATTTAACAGTTTCTCATTTCGGCTTATTAAAAAAACCGCAAAAAACTTATTTCAAAAAAATTTAACGGTTTTCATGGTAACATTTTATAAGTATTGGTTTCTCCATCAATTTTCTGAAATAAAGCTTTTATTTTGGACTTTTGGAATTCTTACAAATCCGTGAGTAACAGTTCACAATGGCTGATAAGACGGAAAAGACAGGGGCTAGAAAAGTAAAAAGACAACAGAATCAGATACAACTAAACAGCAAAGAATTACGCAGCTATGCTTGAAAACAACCCTTACATCAACTAGATCTAGCACTGTCTTAGATAAAATGCCTGGTAATTGCGCCAAAATGAGCAGTAGAGAATCGCCCCCTATGGTGCCCCCGAAATGGTCGACACAGATGAATTGACGGCAATTCAAGAAAGTCTCAATGAAATTAAAGGAACAATGATTAAAAAATCAGACATAGAAGAAATCGTTTCGGCTATATTGTTTAAACTGAGGGAAGAGATAAAAACTGAAATAAAAGAAGAAATTAAAGCAGAAATCAAAGAAGAAATTGCAAACGAGTTAGAGCAGAAACTAGATGAAAATTCCAAACATTTCAATACTATGACAAAAGAAATGTCCGATGGGTTTAGTCTGGACTTTAATAATTTGCAGGAAAAATTTCACAAACAAGCTAGTGAGTTTAGAGAAATGTCTCAAAAATTGAAAAAGTGTCTATTTACAGCTGAAGCTGCACTAAAGCTCTCAAATAGCAACCAACAATACTCGCAAAAAAAACAATATAAAGTTCACCAACTGGAAAGAAAACAAAACGGAGAAACTTAGGGAGGACCTTATACAGATCTTACAATCAACGGTTATCCACAGAATTCCCGGAGGTGGGACACAGAATGGGCCGAGACCCGTCACCGCCAAGTTTAGGAATTCCGAAACTAAAATAAGGGTCATCCGCAAGTGGCAGGACGCTCAGCTAAACAAGAGGCCCATGGGCCACATCGCTCACCTGAGGAACAATAGATATGATAAAGTCAGCTACATGGAGTCATAAAACAAACAATCTGGACAATGTACAATAATACATGTAGATCCTGTATAAATAAAATCCATTTTCCCCCCTTGGAACTCGGATAGCCCTGATTGCTGCCAATATTTACAAGAGCAGACTTTAATCACCGCTCCTGCACATATATAGGGACTACGCAGGCAGGGATGACCGCACACCTACGCAACTCAACAGGTACCAACGTTTACGCAAGCAGGGATGACCGCACACTTGCACCAACAGCTCAACCTAACGCAAGCAGGGAGTGCCGCACACTTGCGCTAGAAAGGCCTGAACACCAGCATGGATGACCATTCATTAGTGCTCCGCCGCTACCACCACCAATACAAGCAGATATGACTGCACACTTGTATTAATGCAATACTGGGCAGGAATGACCTCACACTTTGTATCGAAGGTTAGAAAACACGTAGATTAGATAGAGCAAGGACGTTCACACACTCAATCTATCCATACCTGTTCAAGTTTAACCCCAAACAGTCACTCATTGAAATGCAATAGACACTGTCCCTATATATGTGCCAACCTAAAATAATTCATAGTATCTATTAATTGGAAATCAAAAATAAACAAAATAATCCGGCCTTACCCAAAACTTCTTATGCAGAACAACTTATATACATTGAATATTTATTACTGTATAAAAATAATCATCACAATAATTGGTTAACAGTGGATGCATTTATTAAAATAATCAAGAATCAATAAATCAAGGGCAATAACTCAATACAGTAATACAAAAAGATTCTAATGAAAAAATAGCTGTCTGCTTCAATTTTATAGTCATATCACATGTTGAGTATTGCAGTTCTCAAAAAGATCCTTTACAATTGTTTATATAAGGGATATTTAGCTACATCAAACTCTGAACCTTCTTGTGAGGCCGAAGAATTGTCATGGAGCCAAAGTTTTAACAATGATAAAGAATCATCTTGCTGATTAGTTTCTGAGAAGAAGATTTTTAAAGATTTACTTTATATATTCCTATGTAAAACTTTAACACCCCCCCCCCCATGTGGCCTCACACTACCCCCAGGGATCATGATTTTCACAACTTTGAATCTACACTACCTGAGGATGCTTCCACACAAGTTTCAGCTTTCCTGGCTGTTTAGTTTCTGAGCAGATGATTTTTAAAGATTTACTATATATTCCTATGTAAAACTTCGACCCCCCCATTGTGGCCCCACCCTACCCCGGGGGTCATGAATTTCACAACTTTGAATCTACACTACCTGAGGATGCTTCCACACAAGTTTCAGCTTTCCTGGCTGTTTAGTTTCTGAGAAGAAGATTTTTAAAGATTTACTCTATATATTCCTATGTAAAACTTCAACCCCCCATTGTGGCCCCACCCTACCCCCGGGGGTCATGAATTTCACAACTTTGAATCTACACTACCTGAGGATGCTTCCACACAAGACACAAGTTTCAGCTTTCCTGGCTGTTTAGTTTCTGAGAAGAAGATTTTTAAAGATTTACTCTATATATTCCTATGTAAAACTTCGACCCCCCATTGTGGCCCCACCCTACCCCCGGGGTCATGAATTTCACAACTTTGAATCTACACTACCTGAGGATGCTTCCACACAAGTTTCAGCTTTCCTGGCTGTTTAGTTTCTGAGAAGAAGATTTTTAAAGATTTACTCTATATATTCCTATGTAAAACTTCGACCCCCCATTGTGGCCCCACCCTACCCCGGGGGTCATGAATTTCACAACTTTGAATCTACACTACCTGAGGATGCTTCCACACAAGTTTCAGCTTTCCTGGCTGTTTAGTTTCTGAGAAGAAGATTTTTAAAGATTTACTCTATATATTCCTATGTAAAACTTCGACCCCCCATTGTGGCCCCAGCCTACCCTGGGGGTCATGAATTTCACAACTTTGAATCTACATTACCTGAGGATGCTTCCACACAAGTTTCAGCTTTCCTGGCTGTTTAGTTTCTGAGAAGAAGATTTTTAAAGATTTACTCTATATATTCCTATGTAAAACTTCGACCCCCCATTGTGGCCCCACCCTACCCCCGGGGGTCATGAATTTCACAACTTTGAATCTACACTACCTGAGGATGCTTCCACACAAGACACAAGTTTCAGCTTTCCTGGCTGTTTAGTTTCTGAGAAGAAGATTTTTAAAGATTTACTCTATATATTCCTATGTAAAACTTCGACCCCCCATTGTGGCCCCACCCTACCCCGGGGGTCATGAATTTCACAACTTTGAATCTACACTACCTGAGGATGCTTCCACACAAGTTTCAGCTTTCCTGGCTGTTTAGTTTCTGAGAAGAAGATTTTTAAAGATTTACTCTATATATTCCTATGTAAAACTTCGACCCCCCATTGTGGCCCCACCCTACCCCGGGGGTCATGAATTTCACAACTTTAAATCTACACTACCTGAGGATGCTTCCACACAAGTTTCAGCTTTCCTGGCTGTTTAGTTTCTGAGAAGAAGATTTTTAAAGATTTACTCTATATATTCCTATGTAAAACTTCGACCCCCCATTGTGGCCCCACCCTACCCCCGGGGGTCATGAATTTCACAACTTTGAATCTACACTACCTGAGGATGCTTCCACACAAGTTTCAGCTTTCCTGGCAGTTTAGTTTCTGAGAAGAAGGTTTTTAAAGATTTACTCTATATATTCCTATGTAAAACTTCGACCCCCCATTGTGGCCCCACCCTACCCCCGGGGGTCATGAATTTCACAACTTTGAATCTACACTACCTGAGGATGCTTCCACACAAGTTTCAGCTTTCCTGGCTGTTTAGTTTCTGAGAAGAAGATTTTTAAAGATTTACTCTATATATTCCTATGTAAAACTTCGACCCCCCATTGTGGCCCCACCCTACCCCCGGGGGTCATGAATTTCACAAATTTGAATCTACACTACCTGAGGATGCTTCCACACAAGTTTCAACTTTCCTGGATTTCTGGTTCTTGAGAAGAAGATTTTTGAAAATTTCTCGAATTTTTTCATTAATTTCTAATTATCTCCCCTTGAAAACGGGTGTGGCCCTTAATTTTCACAACTTTGAATCCCCTTTGCCTAAGGATAATTTGTGCCAAGTTTGGTTGAAATTGGCCTAGTAGTTCTTGAGAAGATGTTGAAAATGTGAAAAGTTTACGGACGGACGGACGGACAGACGGACAGACAGACGACAGACAAAATGTGATCAGAATAGCTCACTTGAGCTTTCAGCTCAGGTGAGCTAAAAACACTTCTTTATGCACGACCATCTTACAACAATGAACGGGCATCTAATACGCGACCTAAACAACGACGACAGAATCGACCAGGCCTGGTATTTCGACGGAAAAGTATTCGCTTCGGATACCAAGGGTAAAAGACACAAATTCGATGTGTTGGACCAAATAGGTGACAAACTGAGGACTTGAAGAGACACTTTAATGATAAGCAGGATGCGGCGGTAGCAGGTGCGCGATAAGTATCGGGATCGGTGTACATGTGTTCAGTGGACAAAATCGGGATCGGACTTCGCTTATGTTTACGTGTGTGTGAAGTTTGTGTGAGAGGTGTGAGAATGTGTGCCAGATTTTTCAGATTTGTTTACAATGAGGTTAGAGGTTTTATATACTGTTTTGTTAATTTATCGTGACTGATACTTTAAAAATAGTGACAGTGAACTGTCAAGTAGTTTTAAAGGGGCATGGTCACGATTTTGGTCAAATTTTATTTTTACATTTTTATTATTTACAATGCTTTACAAATGCATTTCTAATGATCAAATTAAATTTGAGAGTCATTTGTAGAGTTATAAGCAAGATACAGGGCTCACAATTCTTTGTCATGTAAACAAGGCTCGTGCCCTGTTTTTGTTTACATAGGTTCCATATACCAGTAAAAAAATATTTTTCCAGCTTATTTGTCTATCTTTTTATTCATTTTAAGCATATATATACAATTCCTTACGTTTAACACATTCGTTTTAGGTTTGAAACTGAAATGTTTACTTCAACGTTCAAAATGTAAACAAACGCTTTGTTTACATAGCGCAAAATTCCAAGCTCTGTAACTCTCTTATAACTCAACAAATGAGACTCAAATTTCGGTTGCCTATTAAAAATGCCGTAATGAAGCATTCTAAATATTAAAATCGGAAAAATAATTTTTGACCAAAATCGTGACCATGCCCCTTTAAATACAAGATAGAGAAATATGTATCAGTTCAATAATTTCTACTAAGGGAATTTGAAAAATGCTGGTCACAGTGGGAAGATTTCTTTTGTTTATAATTGAATATTAACTATATTATACAGAAGTGGAATTTGCTATGAATATTATTATTTCATTTATTTATTTACTTTTATTTTTTTAGCCATTTAATATACAACCTCGGGTTCATTTACTTTTGATTTTTAAATACAATGTAAGTGTATGAATGAAAATTGTATGAAAGAGTGATTATAATATTTAAAAAAGAAGTTGACATCAGTTTAATAGAAATTATGTATGTTTGCATTTGAAAAATGAAAATTAAAAAAAAGAATTTAATATGACATCACATTGATCTCGCGCTTATTTCCCGCGATAAATTTCGAGGTGGATCAAGCATCTGTCCTGCGTGCTACGTGTAATGAGTCGCTATTTCAGGGTAAACTGCGATTCCTCGACTGATTAGTTTTTGTTTTAATTAGTTTATGCCTTAGATAAAGCTAGGATGATATGCATGCAAGTTACATACTTAACTGCCATATCGATCCAAGCTAGGTAGGTGTAGTACACTTGGGGGGGGGGGGGGGGGGTGGTTGACAATAACGGGAGATACGTGAAGTTCCCCAACGGTCACACCTTAAAACATAATTATTATATAAAGTTTTATATGTTTGTACCGCTACTTGTAATATCCGATGTATGCGAAAATATATCACTGGTCTATACAATTTTAGAATCTTGACAATACCCAAGGTAATGAGGTTATGATAAAAGAAATGGGTCAAAACTGGTCTCCATATCATAATAAGAAATTTTATTACGTTATTGTTTAGAATAGTTGACATACAGACCATGTAATATATGTGTTTCACTTATTTATTTGATTTTTCCACACGTTGGCAATTTATGATATTAAAAGTGACGCTATTTTTGTATTTCAATCAAAATCAGTCAAAAATTGGCATTTTTCTTGTTTTTCTTTTTTAGGTTGTGGACATTTGTTTCAAAATGTAAATGATGAAAAAAAAACCAGGTACTAGACAGTATATCCGTACAAAGGAATCAAAGAATTACAGTAAACTGATGATGTTCATTTTAGGGCCCCATAATAGGATCATATATGATAAACCTGTATAGTCCATCTGTTTAGTTTAAGATTACAAATTACTTTTAGCTCACCTGAGCTTAAAGCTCAATTAAGCTTTTCTGATCACTTTAGTCCAGTGTCAACTTCTCCAGAACCACTGGATCAATTTTAACAAAAATTGGCACAAGACATTTCGAAATTCGATTCAAAGTTAAAATGAAGGTTCGTGTACCCTTTGAAGGGAATCTTATTAAGAATGTTTTAAAAAATTGTTGGTATTTTTCATAAATCTTTTTCTTAAAAACTGTTTTGCTGGGAAATCATCACTTTTGTTGAAGCATCCTCAAGTACTGTAGATTCAAGTTTGTTCAAATCATGATCCCCGGGGTAGTGTTTTTACTCAGTAATATTTATAGAGGAAAATCTTTAAAAATCTTCTTCTAAGAACAAATCGACCAGAAAACCTTTACTTGTGTGGAAGCATATTCAGGTAGTGTAGATTCAAAATTGTTCAAATGAAGATCCTCGAGGAAGGGTAGGGCCACCATGGCGAGCCAAATTTTTACATCGAATATAAAGAGAAAAATCTTCTTTTCGAAAACCAATTAGCCAGAAAAGCTGTAACTTGTGTGGAAGCATCTTTAGGTAGTGTAATATAAATAGAGAAAACTGAAAAAGATTGAGGTTAAAATGGAAGGGTGTGAATTTTTACAAAGGTCATAAATTTTATTATTCTAAAAATATATATAATATATGGTATTACTTAATATGCAAGCATATAGACATGTGTTGGTTCTCAATTGTTTAGACTGGGACCTATGGACAATTCGTGGTCACACAATGGCCGGGGTTCAAAGTTTGGTGTAGGTTTTTATTTATGTGAGGAGCTGTTTAAGATCATTTTGAGAACTGCAATGAACACACTGTGATACTAATATTAATTACATCCACTTACAAAAGGGGCTTAATGTCTGACATAAGAATATCTGGAGAAATTTTTGAAAATCTTTTAATATTGGATCTATTTTACTTTTTACTAACTTATTGTCCTGATATATTTGGTACGACTTACTAAACCTGAATTTATTATTGCTGTTGTTGCTCAGGTGAGCGATGTGGCCCATTGTTATGAACTGTATTTGAGGTTTATAAATTTGTGTTGCTTTTTGTACTAAATTAAATACATCTGTATATTCATAAAAGTAAGGTTTAAAATTAAAGACAAACATTGAAGAAGTCAATTAAAAAACTGAAACACATGTACATGTTCATAATAGGTTCAGTTTTATTTCACGTGTTATCGCTTCAATCATTGTCACTGAAATTATGTTACAATTACCGGGGTATATGAACTTCCTGTGTCTTTCAATAAGGACATTGACTTAGAACCCCATTGCAATGATCATTCAATTTCCTGCTGATCAATAATGACGAATCAACGTATAAATTATACATTCATATCAGCATATATCAGATTTATATTTCATAAAGTCCTTTGTTTGACATATTTTACAGTACACGGCACTTTACTGGACTCGGTGTGGTCTGTCCGTGACGTCACAAGCACGCGCCGCTTGTCTGAGCGCGGCAGATAATTTTGTTTAGTTATAATATGCAATATGTCGTCGACTAGTGCCCTTCTATAATAGAGGAATGACCTGTTAGGGTAAACTGAAAGACAGCGGAGCGGAAAATATCTTTAAATGACGGGATGTATTTCTTTTGTGAAGTGGTCCAGGTTTGAGTATAGAGTAGACTTTGTCTGGCCAAAAGTGGGGGTCCTATAAACAGTATGATAGCGTTATATAAATGATATCGCTCTGTCACAGGGAATGATACAGCGGAACATCACAAAATTTAATTTGTGTTCCATTGCAGAAGAAAAGGATTGAATCTATTTAAATGTACTTGAAGTTATATGAATTTTTGAGGTAGATTTTAAAGTGAATGTAAATATTTCGGGATAGTTGAAAGTCAAAAAAAAAATACGTGTATTTGAGAGAAAGTGGAGGAGAGCGTACAAACATACAGATAGTCTACATGGAAAATAGATTACAATATTTTCCCTTTGAAAAAAAAGGGTTGATCATAAAATTGGAAGATGTATCCTGTACTTGTATATTTCTAGAGTTCAATAGCCGACACTTGCCATGGGTTTATTAACACAAATCAATCATGATTTTTTTTAAAGCGCTCTCGATGATGAATCTTGACAAAGGCTTAGTGCTAACCCATTGCCAGTTTCTACTATCCACTGTGTGCTTCAATCATCAGGTGACATATGTAAACTAAAGGTGCGGTTCAATTTACATTTATTTCTACGGAGGCATATTGGTGACACATGTGCTTTTTTTTTTACACTTTAACCTGTAAACTTCACACTTTAATCTGTAAAATTAATACGCTTAAGTGTAAAATTTACACTTTAGAATGTAAAATTCATACTTTAATCTGTAAAATTCACACTTCCGTACATTACAGAGTGCCAAAATATTAAACTACCATAGATGTTTAATAAAAGTGCTAATAAACACAAGCATTCTGAGAGTATTGCATAAGCAATACACGTCCCCTACCGGTTTTTGGAAATTGTGAAAACAATGCACTGTTATGCAGAATATCGAACCCGAACATTAAAAAATTGGAATATAAAAAATTAAATTTCTCGAAAATATGTCAGCCAGACGCTTCCAAAGTGTAAACTTGATCTGTAGTTTGACATTTTGAAGCTGTTCAGCAAATTTCATATTATTATTAAGTGTGGAAAACTGAAGTGGGACATACAGACGGACGCAGAGGATAGCTATAGTCCCCTCCGGTGAAAACCGGTAGGGGACTAAAAAATTCTAGAGCTCGCAGTTCCAATCAGGACGAACGAGGGGCTTGCAAAATGTTGACAAAATATGTTATTAAAACAATACTTAGTGCAATAACCGAACATCTCTCTCTCTCTCTCTCTCTCTCTCTCTCTCTCTCTCTCTCTCTCTCTCTCTCTCTCTCATAGAGAGAGAGAGATTAGGGAGATCAACGATTTTCTTACATTAATGTAGAGAGTTCATGTAATAAATGACGGATCGTTTGTATTTGGTCACCTATAAAGGGATTTACAGTTTATAATGGGTGTGATAATTATATGCAACATCATTTGAGTCTATGCCCTAAAAGAACGATGTTTTGATTATTAAACGTGCAGTGTTAATGACATGACTTTAAACAGCTTGTTGTAGATGTTGTTTTGCTTCAACCATTTTGTTTTTGACTTGGTCTGTAATAATGTTCAGAGTACTTAAATGTCATGCACTGTAGATAACTCTTTATTGTATTTCACTCGATAGACCAGTCTAATAGCACAAGGTCACCATTGGATATGAACTTTTCAATGTATAGTGTAGGAAGGATCCTTATATGTAACAATAGCTATTAAGATGCATTACAAAATTGAACATAATGCCGTTTATTGAAAAACTAAAAAAAAATTGTGTAAAAACATTAATTGAGAATATTTACATTTCTTGGGGTCCTGATACTCAGATGTCAATATCATCTTATTATTTTAATTCAGGAAATACATCTACCTTTATTCTTATCGATACCAAAACCAAACCACCAAAACACTGTATGCATTTTATAAAAACTTGTTTGAAACGCAATTGAAAAAACCCAGCATAATGATAATATGGGGATACTTGTTGTATGGCCAAGATAGACTAGACAATTAATGACCTGTGTATACTTGGAGAGTATGATATTTACCGAGCTCGTAATATGCTTAGAAATTAAATCTCAAATCTACCGTTCGATTCTGTGAGACATTTGTAAACACTGTGCTTAAAACAGGACAAGGCTGCGCGGAAATCAATATTGATTACATGTAGGTTATCTAGCTCTTTTTCTGTCGTTTTAAATTTCAGATATTTCTCCCCTCTGAATTTGTCAGAAAGTTTGTTCAATTGAAAATAAATATGAAGTTTTGCACCTTTCTATAATTCCATTAGAACATGCCGCTCGAGAGGAATTGTCATTAACCAATCAAAACAATATACAGCAAACACCACACACGCACCTGACCCCCAAACAGTATAAAGAAATTGCTTTTTCACAGTTGAAACCAATCAATCTTTGGATAAGAGTTTTTAAAATTGACAAAATAAGATTCCTGGTGCTTTTAGAGATATGTATTAGAAGTTTGGATGGGACTTAACACTGCTTACTGCCAATGTGGAGAGCTAACACGGGTAATGAATTTCAATGGTATGCATGTAATGACCCCAAAGGAATGCGCGCCTAAAAGGCAAGAGGACAAGAAAATGTAATGACCCCCCCCCCCCTTCTTTCCAAAAAAAAGAACAGAAAAGAAGAAAAAGGCATCTTAAATCTTTTTGGATGGTATGCTGAGTTCTTTGATTATTATGGTATTGTATATAATTCAACATCTCTGTTTACAAAAAAAAATGATTTTCATCAAAAAATGAATTGCCAGAGAATTGCTAGGGCACTGAATCATGTTGATATCCTTGCGGGATTTTATGGGAGAAACACGGCTCTTGTGAAGTGCGCCATAAACGAGAGGTACATGTACATAGAACTGTACTGTCTGGCAATGTCAAATGAACTGCACATATGACAATACTTTCATTATCACTCAACTTTATCGCTCTGAAACCATTGTTTTCATTCAAGTGATTTCTTCTTATTATGGGAGATCTTATTCTCTGGTTAACCTAAGATACACTTTGAAAGAAAATAAAAAGACTGTTCATATGAAGAACTTTCCCCTGAATAAACAGAGGGGCGGTTCTTTGAAAGACTCTGTTCCGTATCAAATCGTGGGTCATTGAGATTATTTATGTTTTTGAAACGAGCTTTTAATGCATTAAATTTCTCTTTACAAGCAAAGCATTTTCTGGGTCTTTAGTTGAAATAGAGATGCATAAGAAAAATCTTTCATTGTTATAACAATAATGCAAAGCACTGTAAAGTCGTGTCAATTTGCCAAACATGCGAAATCTTCAAATGTTTCATTTCTTCAATAGTTTTATATGTGATTTTTGAGAAAAAGATTTCACCCAAAAAGTATGTCATTCTGCTTTGGGATATTTCTTAGATCTTCGAAAGATATCGATTCTTAGGGGAAAAATAACTGACAAAATGACTTAAAGCGGTTTTTCAAATCTGCAATCAAAAGATTAGAAAATTTATGAAAAATTCATGGCGATCAGATTTTTGCTTTCTGACTCTCTTTAAAACAAAAGTATTTTGCTTTATTGTGAACGTGTTTCATTCGATTGTCTCAATTGAGAAAATGGTATAGCTTTTTTCTCTAACAAACTTCATGAACCGAACACACAATGGACAGTTTAGTAGACCAGATGTAGTCAAAGAAGGAAACATTTTGTAAAAGTGTGCATCGTACTGACTACACTCCCTTTAAAAAGAGGATCCATTAACATTTTCAATAAATGCTTAGGCCCAGGGAGTGCGAGGTATAGGGAGCCGTTTGTCTCCCATCCGAAAGAAACTGGTCCAAATGCCTGACTACAAGTATTCATGAATGGGTTATTCCTGTCGATGATTCAAAACAATGTTGTTATGCAACAAGGGGAAATGTAAAAAGAAGATCTTTCTTGTTCAATGATACTGGGAGATAAGATAAATTAAATGGTCGGTGGAACTCTGTACACGCCTGTGAACGGTGCCTGTGGTAAACTATCACGGTAAGAGGAGCCGGTGGGCGTGGCACTCCCACGCTACCAGGAGTCTCTCCATACAAAGCAGGACTTCCGTTAATGTAAAATCTAAATGCTTCGATTAGATTGGCATCTCTTTGTTTTGTTGTGGGTTTGTTTTTTGCTTAAGATCTCGGTGCACCAACATGCTATTTAGTGCACAAAATGACAGAACAGTCAACTACTCTATATGTGGGACAAAAAACATGAGCTTGAGCAAAAAACCGTGAGCCTCACACGCAAAGTTGAAGACGTTGTATTTTACAGAAGTTGGGATGGTCTAACCTTTATGCATTGACAGATCCCAGTTAACAAAATTTATCAATGTCTTTATCAAAAATTACAAACTGTGTATCAAAGAGGAGTAAACGGTTTTGTTTAATGTGAAATGTTAGAGATGGCACCGATCAAATTCTTGATACATCTACATACCGCTGTAAATATACAGTAAAAATAGTAAATAGTAAAATATACCGCAAAATATTACTTTCTTTTATTCCTTTACATGTAGACTCGAATAAACAAATACCGGTTGCATTTGAAGGTCCTGATCAAATATAATGAGCAGTCGATTTTGTTTCTTGTCTCTATGGCTTGGAAACAAGTATCCAACAACACTTTGCTGTAAATACGATGAAGCATTAATATCCAAAAGTGCTGATAGTTGTTTGCAATGAAAGAAAACAATAGAATTCGATCAAGTCATCGACGTTTTACATGTCAATCAAACTTTGCTGCGGTCAGTACTATAATAGTGATAGAGAGCGATAAAAATCAATGACGAAAATCAATAGGAACGACAGATATTGCACCTTGTGTGCTCTTGGATCATGGAAGGTAAACGGATCAGTTCTTATCAGCTATTGATCATCCCTATGGATTTCTCTTTGATTAATTTGATCCCTCCGGACCCATAAAGCGCTGCACGTCTGAGGAGTACCCGTGCATAAATATCTTAGCGTCAGCAAATGTGTTTTTAACATAAAAATTAAGGTACTCATTAGTCTTAATATCAAACCACAACTAAGTGAATTTTGATTTAGTTAGTTAATTTATTTATTCCGTAAACCAAACTGCTCATCAAATACATAGAATACATAATATATATATATATGCAATGTTAGACATAATATGTAGCAATATACATGTACGTATTAAATGCATCAAAGTATTGACTATTTACATGTATATTGGTGCAATACGTAATTTTTAATACAGGGTGAGCAAATATAAAAGTATTTTTTCTATAGGTACATATGAAAAACAGCCGTGTAGTGCAACAAACTATTTTGTTTTTGGTTGAAATCTATACATGTATGGTGCTTAATATATTTCTCCTACAGTGAAACTATTCAGTGTGCTATGTTTTGAATGTGTACCACTTAGCCTAGTATTGAGTATTTGAATCTTATGCAATCATTGTAGAAAATTTGATCATTAAAATCGGACATCGGTACAAAACTTTTAGCTTTGACGGAATTTGCTTATGTAAATGACCTGGCCTATATTAAAAAACCTCAGATCTGATTTGAAAATACAGAAAGCGTTCAGGGCTAAACATTGACTTTCAGAATTAGTTTTCATTTGCATGGGTGTGAAGATTTGCGTGTGTTTTAATAACCTATTATTGTTTCCAGCCTGTGTTTTAAATGACCTGACCCTCGCTGATTAGGGCTAAGGACAACGGTTACAGTCTGGTTCGGTAGAAATTGGCACACAGCGGTGTGTGTGTCCCCCTTATGCATGTACTGAGTCGATGTATTGATATATGATCACCTTCAGATTAGGTGTCTTCAATACAAAACCGACGTTACGAAATGGTTTCCTTTGTACTGTTCTTCAGTTTGTCTTCAGTTCTTTTTATGCGGAGTCCGCGTGGACTGTTACAGGTTTTCACTGAGTACTTAAAATTTTTCACGGGTAATTAAAAGTGTGAATCACGAGAATAGAACATGGTATTGCTTACACGCATTTGTTATTTTGTTTCACTGTTACCAAAATATGCGAGATCTTATCATTACACCAGTATTGCTCACAGAAGACACTAGCAACAAACTCTATTCCTTTTCAGAAATCAGTAAAATCTTTCAACGATAGCTCATGTCCTTACTTCGAATTCTCTTTATGTGATTTTTACATTATTATACTGTGGTAGATTCTGTTTACTAAAAAAAATGTCATCATATATGATCAAACATTTCTCTAGAATTAAAAAAAAAGTCCGGTCATAAATGAATTTGAAATTTTTATAACTTGAATTAAAAATTGGTGAACGGAAACCAAATGTAAATCTAAATAATAATTCATGAATAAAATTCCCAATGTCTGACAATTAAATAATAAATTTGTTACAGATTTTGTCCTATGATAAACCTCAAATCCCAGAAATTACAGATAATTTGAAAATGCAAAAATACTACTGTTTATAATTGAAGGGAAGCCTTTGATATATGTTCCAACAAAAGCGGTTTTGCGATTGTGTATTTAATTCGAAATAGACGCAGAAAAAAAGTATATGACATCTACAATAATTTTTATTTTGTATTTTCACGAGTAAAATCCATGAATAAATTAAGCTTTTTTATCCAATTGAACTGTTAATTTGTTTATCTTGTCTTTGAAGTTTTCCAAATGAATTTATTTATCCAACTCAGAAATTACTAGAGTTATGAGCATGGAGTTCGTGAGTAAATCGTGTGATCTGAAGACTTGTCCGCTCTTTAATTAACCCTCTTCTGAATAATCCGACAGGGCAATCAAATTACAGTGTCAAATATGTCTCTGATGCAATTACTCAGGAATTTAAAAAGACGCAGAGAACATTCGGTCTCCACATGGTATTCACCCTTGTGTTATGATCCAAAAAATAAACTTGCCGGGGATTATAATTAAAGTTTTGACAAGATTTAAAAATACTTCGGGAAAAGTCTCGATTAGGAAGTTGCCATTGGTTACAGGTTAAACTCTAGAATATTGCTTTCATTTCTAGAACATCATGCTGTGATTTGGTAATGATTGTCTATTATTTTGCAACGAACACGTACACTGTTTCTCAAACAAAGAAAAATTAAATCAGCGTGTAAAGTTTTTTTTTTAGTTTTAAATAAGGGAAAGGGCATTATTAACTATTATACTTGAAGATAACACTATCAATATTCGTGTGGTGTATTTCATACATGTACATTGTATATAAATGAACATTTTATTTACAGCTTATTCAAATTAAAGTAATATTCAATATACTTGTACACACACATATAATTATACTACGAAGTTCAACGTACTTTCAAAATTTATACATTTTTCGTGCTAATAAGCTTTATATATATATATATATATATATATATATATATATATATATATATATATATATATATATATATATATATATATATATATATATACTCTCATCGTTTCATGCGAAAACATCTTGATCATTGGTACTTATGTAGAACGTGTAACGTTTCCTAAAGATACATGTAGCATTGACAATCCTCCTACGTCGACACGGAGCTCGTTGTTCTCGTTCAGTGCATGCCGCTGATGAAAGGCGCGCGCGGGGGGAGGGGGGGGGGTTACCGGTGTAGTCTTGTAATTCATAAAAATTCATGAAAAAAATATTCATAGTATTTCGTCGAATTTGCCATCTACAATTTATTATAATAATTCTTAAACTACATTTATGTACAACATATTTTTGTTACAATACTTGTGTCATTATTTCATTTTACATTGTACCATACCAAGTGTGTGTGTGCGTGTGCGTGTGCGCGTGCGTGCGTGAATATTTATTTACGATAATTTAAGAAGTAAATATCCAGACTGAAATCACTATTCGGTCGCATTCCCTCTTACTCAAGAAGGGATTTTTTAATTTAGCAGTGAATATGATCGAATCATGATTTAATTTTGGATATTTAATGCTTACTTCATATAGATCTATATTCATATCTATCCTGTTCATAATGCCCAAAGATGTATATCGTGAGCTGATATAATATATTTGCTAAATTGATGTTTCTTACTGATA
This sequence comes from Magallana gigas, assembly GCF_963853765.1. Taxonomy (NCBI): domain Eukaryota; kingdom Metazoa; phylum Mollusca; class Bivalvia; order Ostreida; family Ostreidae; genus Magallana; species Magallana gigas. Next base: position 44,364,737 of record NC_088857.1, on the reverse strand, counting down.
ACATTTTTGTACGGAGCTTTGCAGTGTGGAAACTGCTATAAATGTGACCTTCACTTGATCAATCCATGCTCTATATAACTGGAACTTGGAGGCGAATGTCAACAAATAACATTAATTTTCATTCAATAACGGATTAAGAAAAATTAGTCTTAAAACACCAGACATGCGTGTACATTATACTGCATGCAGGTAGGATTAAAATCATCCGATTACAGGGTTAAGGCGGACAATATGGCAACATGTGACCATAATGTAATCATGTTATTTCATTTTCTTGTCAGTAAAACTCAACAGTCTTTTTTAACTACATAATATATACTCATATATACATAACTACATGTATGTGTCTGTAACAATGACTAAGCAAAATTTGACTGTTTTTTTAACTTTGAAACTTGTGCAATCGGTCCTGATGTCTTAATGTATTTTATTTCGTATTTTATTTTTGACAGTAAGACTCGATTGTATTTTCCTTTCATTTTATAGCTATATGTCTGTACTACATAACATGGAAATGATTATCTAAGTTTTATAACTTGTGTCCAATTCCTCTCACCAGGGGCAATGAAAATATTCATTTAATTTTATGATAATCAATAGTAAGGTTTACATTTTTAATTATAAATGTATGATATTTTATAGGATAAAAACGCCATTTGCAGAAAATTATATACAACCTATAGTGTTATATGGCTAATTAAGTATAGAATATTAGCGAATAGATAGAATTATTTCTTGCAAAAATTTAGGTGTACAGTGTTTATAAACCTCTTGAAAAAAGACCGCTTTAGTCTTTACGTCAGTCAGTATATAATCGAAAGAATTAAGATTCGAACTATCCTTTCAGTTCCAAGACCCTTCTTTAATTTTTTTAAGTAATTCAGTTGACCCGATTTAATTGAAGACCTTTATATATTTGACCAGCAGCGAGACGTCGCGGTTTTTGTATGGCCAAGTGGAAAACACCGTCAGCATATCTAGGTCACTTAGAGCACTCAATATCAGACATCAAGGACGTGTTTGCTTAGATATCTTAAAATTATCTTACTTATTTCCAGTTACTGTTATTTACAGTTAGAGATATCCCATCTTTGTTAAATATCATACATGTACTTTGAATAAATAGTTAGTTTTTTTTTTTTTTGTAAAGAAAATAACGTGTTCATATATAACAGCTAGAAGCGTACACAAATATACATGTAAGTACATTTGTATCTTGAAGCAATGATAGGTTTGATGGCAGGATTGATTTATGAATGCTCGATTCCCTAAACCGCCCTGTATTTGTTGTTTATGAAAAATCAACCACCACTCTTTACACTTTCGGTTACCAAAAAAACCCACTTTAACGTTGGCCTATTATTTTTATCTAAAATCAGGTCCGAAGCAAAAGTCGCATTTAATATTTCGAATCTTGTATTTTTTTATTTATTTTTTTACGTTATCGGCATATCTAGGTATCAGTGCTTGTAAAATCACTCCTTTTTGTATCCATTTTCACCCATTCCCGCTATAATCAGCAAAACAACGGCAAATATTTTGATTATTTGTGTATAAAGAAGCACCTCAGTTGTTTTTCTATTTCAATAAATCGCATATGAATCTATGAATCCTTTACTACAAAAGTAATTACATGTACCTTATAAAACGCCAACTTAACAGTTCTAGAAAACGAGCTTTCTTCTGTAATGTGTTCAACAGAGATTTTAATTCAAATGGTATAAAATATATTTACGTGCTGATAAAACCTTGGCCTGGACTCAACATGACGTCTGAATTCAGCCTTTCATGACTTTGCAATCTGCTAATGATAATAGCAAGCATTTGATTCCGATTTCTTTGTGTAACACGGTACTATTCAAACCTCTCCATAAAAAAAGAAAATCAAAGATGAAATTTTCAGATATTTCATACTTTTATTTTTTCTCCCAAGTATTTTTCAACTTTTCAAAGACTTAAACTGTCTATACATAGAGCACAGAAAAACCAGCTTTCAAATTCAGAGAATGATGAAATGTAATGATGGCGATCTCTGACTATACAAGGCATTTAAACTCATTTAAACACAATGTTATGACAGAATGGGTCAGTTTAATTTCTTTCCCTGTCGAAATTATCCCATTAAATTAAAAGACAACGATAACAAAAATTTTGCTCACAATTTAACGATATCGACAGCAATGACTTAGCTTATTATAAAAAAAAATAATCCACAAAAGACTTATAATTTCAAATATGTATGTACATGTAATACATGTCTACAAATAACAACTTTCGGAAAACTAAGACCAGTCTTGCGTATGCTTATACTAATAATTATGCGAGACGTACTGGATTTCAAACAGTGGACAATTCGTGTTTTAGCAATTTCTAAATTTCGTTCTGTTCGTGGACAATTAAAGGACCCTAAATGATTCCCTCGACCAGCGGAGAATCGGCAAGAAAGACGTTCCCTCATAAAAACATTAGGACTAGATTATTTCAAACAAAAATATCCAGAGACGTGTCATTCTCATGGTCTGATTACGTGATGTTAATTGATAGATTCAAACTTGACTAATCGGGAGAGAGTGATGTTAGGATCTAAATTCTCCGACATTATTTGGCGGATCGTGTTCTTTAAGGGGTGATTAATAAATTTGACTTGAAAAGTGGTTTGTTAATGGAAATGCGTGCTATTTAGTTTAAGATAGTTTAGGTAAGAAATTTAGAGGCTCTACGGTTGAATATTGATAATTACAATCATAAATATTATAGCTTACTACCTTTTGAACAGGAAATTTACATCTCGCCGAAAACGTGTATTAATAAAAAGCAGGAAAAATATCTAACTCTGTCGGTAGATAATTTTTTCTCAAGTATATTACAAGAAAAAAACACTTGGCACATAGGAATAATACATGTACATCTCAGCGTACACAGACATAGATGGAATAGTAATAAGTTACACAATAGTTCACACACAGCACAATACTTGGAGAGAGAAAAATATACAATATATTGGACCTGTTAAACAGGGTTGCGAAAAATGGCGGGACGAATCAGGGCTTCTATGGAAAAAAAAATCGTATAATTAACAAACAATACTCGGGTACATGTACAAACAATATATTATGCAGATCAACAATGTACATAAAGATGATGGTACTTTTAACCGCGATAGGACTTGGACCAAAGACCGAGTGAACGCAATGACTCATTGTCTTAATACCCTCTCGCTCTCAACGGTAACCACATACGTCCATTCCGTTACACTCGTGCAACAAAAAAAAGGAAAAACCCAATAATCTTCTTAATTCTTCTGGTCACTATACTAAACAGATTAATATTTGATTTTAAAAGAAAAGGTTTATTCTCGCTGAATCAAAAGAAAGATTTTTCTTTTGCTTCAAAAGTGTAATTGCAAAATAATGAGCTTTACTAGGTAGATTTAGATCTAAAACCTGTCCACCGAGGGACTGGTATTTCGAACAATAGGATTAACAGTGAACAATAGAAGGTTTAATTAGTTTTAAATGACTCGTTTTAATTACCCCCTGGTGGGTTAACTGCTACTCGTGCTACTGACGTGATCAGGTCAAAACTTTAAAAAAAAATGTCAGATCATCAATTTCTTAAAAAAATATTTAAACATACTATGCTAAAATTTTATATTTATATTCTCTTCGGAAAATATGTCAATCAAATTCGAAAAATACCATGACAAAACCAATAACTAAATTAAGTTGAATTCCTTTTAACGTTTAAAAGTTCTAAGCAATAAAATGAATTGCAATTTGTCTTTATCAGGGTTTGGTTACATGATATTTTGTTTGAAATAGCACATTGAAGTAGACAGTATGTTCAGTTTAAATCGCCAAGCAGGAGTAATACAAAATAACACAACTACCAAACCATTATAAAAGATCTAACATTTTGAAATTGGTTTTCGAAAAAAGAAATTAAAACCAGACGAGTTTTTTGAATTACAGCAAACTGTCTTTTAAAATACACTTTTACTAGGTGCTACTGTGTTTCATTCAAAACGTCGTTACATCAATGATTTAACATACAGAGGACACTGAATATGAAGAAATAACAGACTATGTCATTATTTTCTAACCCTCCAGTTTAAATATATTGCACAAGCTAGCGACACCTCCATCTTCTGTTCTCTCCCGTATTCAAAGCACCAAAATCTCATGAACTGATCACGGTATCATATCATATCACAGATAAGCTTCGTCATCCCTGGTAATATCTCGGAACTTTTCGAACCCCCTTTTCGTGGTTCTAAGAGCATCACAGTGTATCTTGCTTCCTCGGTTTTTGTCCCGGAAGCTACGGACTGCCATCATGAATCACCGCCATACACGATATGTAACGCAGTGTCAGTTTGAGGGGGCTCATCTGGGTATTCGATCTCAGGCTCTGGAACCTCCTCTGGGTCCTCGTTGTCCACCCCGATAAGCCAGTTGATGATCATGTGATCTTTGTCAGAATCCGAGCCCGAGTCATCATCGTCCTCGTCGTAGTTTTTCTGCGGTATCAGCTGTATGGTGGAGCTGTATCGCCTCATGCCATTTATTGTACCGCTGTTGTATTTGTTTTTAATTAAGTTGTCCGTTTTATCCACAGAAAGCACTTTGTTGTTCACATTATTATTAGTCCGAGACTTCTGTCTCAGTGTTGTTTTCTGTCGGTTCGTTGTGTAGTCGGACAAGGGGGAAATCTTAGGTTCACTCTGACAGTGCGTAAGTGGCTTCTTCTTCAGTTGCGCAGTATTGTTGTTTCCGCTAGAGAGGGAATTGTCTTTGGACGATAACCGAGTGCGGAATCCGTTTTTCACTGACCGGGGTGTGCTCATTGTACCTTTCTTCTCGATAGATTCTAATTTCAAAGTACTCACAGTTGAAGCAGTATTGGTCTGCTCTGGCGGGACCCACGTTTTTGATCTCTGTAAGTATCCGTTTGCTAGCCTTTTACCATTACTGTTGCCGGATTCGGACGACTCTTGACTGAATGGTGACTTTGTAAACCGCTGTCTGTGGGAACTGTCACTGGTGGTGCTAGGTTTGCTGCTTCTGCAGCGGATATAGCGACTGCTGTGGTAAGCCGGAATGGGGGAATTTCTGGCTCTATCCTGTATTGGAGGTAGTTCAGGAGCGCTCATTCTCCTTAAATGAATGTCACTGTTCTTCTTGGAGTAGTACGAGTTCTCATCGCTATATTCACTCTCTTTTATCGATCCGATATCAAAAGTAACACTTGTTCTTCGACGGAAATTAAGTGTGGTCGTCGGTCTAGAGTTAAATCTCCCTTCCGCGCTGTTTGCCGGTATTTTCAATACTGATTCAAAACGATTAGTTCGCGTCATTGGATTGGATTCCGATTTCATCTTAAGAGCGCATGCGTGTGTATGTCATAAAGAGTTTATTATGATAATCTATTCAACGTATCGTATCTGCACAGGTAGACCATTTAAATTCATTCCTATTTCTATTCAGTAGATCTATGTGAGCTATTATACTTTGAATGATCTCGCTATTGATAAGAGAGGGGCATACAGTTCTGTAAACCTTGAACATGCACGGTGACGTGGATTTAGCGTGCCGCTACCGTTCGGTCAAGGTCGAAGAGTCTACAAAGTTTCGGTGGGCGGGGCTCAGACAGTTCCGGAGAATAAACCAAGCACTGGGCCACTGTTTGTCCAATATATATCAGCTATTGATCGTTCAATCTTCCCGCTGACTTTGATCCTAATTCCAATATTTTCCGCTCAATTTCAAACTACAGTCCTCCTTTTTCACTTTAATCAAATGTCAATGACTCCTGAGAAATTTCGATTTGATCTGAAAAAAAAAAAAAAAAATAAGATTATGACAACGAAATTAGGATATTAAATGAAAAATGAAAAGTCCTATGATTCTCTTTCTTTATAAAATATACAATAATATGCACAATGAATTCAGTTTGTAGAAATTATAACTTTTTTACGTGTACATGTATTTCAAGTTATAAATGATATACATGTAAAATGAAAAATGACAATAACAAACCGTGAAATAAGCTTTATATGTATTAAAATATGTACACACATGTACTCGAGTTAAAAATCCAATTATCAGTGAAATGAGTGAATAGGCAAAAATCTTTATTTATTTAACCCCTGCACTCAAATTCACAGAATGAAGAAAACTTATTATTTTTTTAAATCCTGATAGATGATTGATGTGTCCGGTGTTAACATCGGCCTCGGGATTCCACGACGAGCCTGTCATTTCTAAGTTCCGGAAACCCGTGGCTTCAGAGGAGGCAAGCCGATTCCGGGTAAACTATTTACATAGATGGAATCAATAATGTCTCGAGCTGTTGTAATAATGATCCCCCACTTAGAGCCGATAGCAAAAAAAATGAATTCAGATTGGATCGGTTTAAATTCCCCTTAAAAACCCACTGATTTATTTCAAGTTGGAAATTTTTAAATCCTAATTTGAAGATACTCTTTAAAACATCCTTCATTATCAAGTATATGGTAATTATAAAATCACACTCAATGCATTGGTGAGGATTTTTCAATTAAATTAAACAACTTTAGATGCAATTATCATAAACAATTCCTTTAAGTAACAAGGACCCCTGATTTTACTGACCTTAACTATTCATCAATTCTTTAATCTATATTAATTGGGGTTTTTTTTTTTTAAGGACTAATGCAAAATATGAAATTGTGAAAACGTTTCATGCGAGCCACATTACTATTTTAAAAATGAAATGAACTGCATATATCTGTCATAAACTTTGAAAACGTCCACAACCAATAAACATAGAATACTCACATTTATGTCTCATTTCCTAATATTTTCTGCTAACTTATCACTGTGACAGAAAGACCATTGGTATGAACTTAAAATGGCCTAGTAAGCCCCTCGGAAGAGAACCGCGTCACCAAACCAATATTGACACAGCACTTGTAGATTTATGTATCGGCCCCTATACGTATAAAACGCAAGGTTCCAACTTATCTCCTCTGTTTGGGGGTCTATTTTTGCTTAAGACTGATTTAAGATGAAAACCCCAAAGAAATATGATACTAGCTGTACTGGGCTGGGGGAATTGGGATTTCAAGTACAGCCCAACAATGACAAGTGTCCCGAGAATATAATCTGATTCACCCCAAAGTTGAAATCCGACTAATTGCCAACTTAGAGAAAAGAGCTAAATCTGGTGATCAAATACTAGTATATAAAGAACAGAAATGATGAGAGGAATTTTTGAATACACGTATACTCAATATTAACTGAATGTCAACCTTCATTTTCTAATTGAAGTCAAATAACACCAAGCCTTCTAAACCTGTTTAATCTCTGAGCAAACACTTTCCTTCGTATATATATATGGCTACTGTTGACATAGGTTCCGTTCATTTTTCTATTGTTAACTTTATTTGAAAATTCAACTTGTCTATTTTAAACTTCATAACCCCTTTAAACTTATAAAAATAACAAATATCCTTATTACATTCTGTTTAAAGAGTTTCCAAGTTTTATCTTTTACAGGCCACGTTTTCAAGGTGATGAAAAACAGGACGAAACATTACTCATTCTCAAGATTTATTTTCTTCAATTTCTCCGAAAGTGGTAAGCATTAAAGTATTATTTAAAACATCCTGGAGTTTTAGGTGCAATTCAATGCAATATTTCATACTGTCATCAAAACAGACAAATTTATTGCTAAAGTACTCACCCCTTATTGATTCAAGGTTTAAAATTTATGGTGATTTTCACATGTAATCCAAGCACAGAATTGTCTCAATGTTAGCATATAAAAAGCTTATAAAGGGTTCTCCAGAAAGAATTGAATTGAAGTAAGAAGCTGTACTACCTAACAGACTGTAAGACCTACACCTTGAAGTCGCTGGCTTTTATATGTATTCAGTTATCAGAGTTTTGTTTGATATCGTTTTTACGTGCAAGTTCCTGATTGATTACCAAAAAAAATACAGGTTTGCACGAAGCCGACCAGGTACTTAGGAACTGAGTTGGAATGTTTGTCTGAGAAACTGGCGTTATAGTTACCAATCAACCCGCTTCCATCAAACGAAACCCGTGACGGAAATTGGTCGTGATCTAATTGAAACTCAGTTGTTTCAAAGAACTCCATTTTCATTCTTAATAAGGCATGGAATTATTTGCAATGCCTACCTATGCAATTTGCAATGTCTATACCTATTTCTTGATGCCACAAAAGTCTGAAGCCAGCCTCGAAAGAAGTAGCATTATATCACAATGCGATTGCACTTTTTGTAATTAATTATGTTTCTTCTCATACAATCAATATTTCTCATCAGATGATTACAAAGATCCTTAACTGCCTTGAGACATCAATACGTTGCAAATTGAAGGTAAATTCCTAGGGAAAAACGCGACTCAATTGATTTTATTCAGAAAGTTTGTGGCTATTGACATGCTTTTACACACCATGTCTTAGAGTACATTGTTTACCTGCAAAGTTCATATTTCTCTTTTTTCTCTTTATTACTTTTATTTCTTTCTCTTAATCAATGACTTCTGTGTATTTGAGTCTAAATTTGTAGATTTTTTTCGAATAGATTTCATACTAGTCTAACATCATTATATACGTACATTTTTGTTACCCCGAAATGCTTTTTACCAAATTACCATACATTCTCTCAATTTAATTTTTTTTGAAACCATCCACCGGAAGTGATTGCAGACTGGTGTTTCGATAGCTTACTTTATTCGATAAAATCACGTACATTACCAATCTGTTCAATTCATAGTGCAGTCATTATCTCTGAATACTGCCCAGCCTATCCAGTGATTTCCTTTCGCTGATCATAGGACGAATGATTACCAGACCTGGTAATGATGATATTACTGAGCTTTGAAAGTATAATCTGTATTCATCCTGTAGGGGCATTGTCTGTGACCTAGTTCGTGAGAAATCTGTTAAGGCTCGAAATCATTATATACATTTACATCTTTTTCTGTACTTTGTTTAGGATAGCCCGAAAACTATCGTTGATTTTGTAAAACAGTAAAAATAAAAAGCATGCAGTTTTCCTGGAATAGGGCCTTTTTACGCAGTAAAATAAAGGAATTGGGGGTGATGTAACATAAATGTATATGTATAGTAGCCAATTAAAAGAATATTTCATGTTTGATGTTAAATACTCCTAAGTAATGTTCCAAAACGTCCGCTAGAGCTGTTCCAATATTAATGTCATACCATGTACAATTGTTCTGTTGCATGTACTTATCTCGGCCAACTACATATCATTTTGAGACGACCAAATTTGAGGTTAAGGCCATGGTCCTCCCTGACCCCTCGGACTTTTAGGGGGGGGGGGGGGGCTTGTAGGAAAATATTGCCAGAAAATGTTTTAAATCTGGTGGGATAAGAGTAATTGTGGACGACCACCCCAGCCACTTCCAGTAAAAGATCATTGAATCACGGTAGATAGCAAGTACAGTGAACTATAAGTGTACCTCACACAGTATACTTCCGGTTAAGCTATTTTGTATTGACAGACGATATTTTTTTATGAATGGCAATTCAAAACAGTTGTACCTCTTAAAAGTAACTGTTTAAGATCAATTCTATGTAAGAATCAAAATTCGGTGGCCATGCATAGTCACGGATTTTCTTCATACTTGACAATTTGATAAACTTTGGTGAGTAAAGAAACCTAACACCATTTGTTTGTTGCTATGTGGTCCCGTTGCCATGGTAACTGAGGGTAAAGATGTAAAAATGGCATTTTAATGCTTATTTGAGAACATATTGTGAGTAATGTGCAGAATTGGGGTTTCCAGGGTAGAATATATTATTAAAAATAGTTGTCATTTTTCAAAACAAAGAAAAAAATTCATGGAGAAACGCATATTTTTAGAGCGTTTCCATGGTTGCTAAACAGAAATTTTAAAAAATCTGTTTCTTCATCTAATTTGAATAAAAAGTGCAAATCTTGGATTTTTTGGTAAACACTATTATGATTGTGCAATTAAAAATTTACATATGAAAATTGAGAACCGTTGCTATGGTAACAAGCTTAAAAATATGGAAAATTATAATTTTATTATAATATTATAAATAAATAAATGGATATTATTCACTTATAATGAATAAATATATAAAATTAAATGGTAAGAAATAATAAAGTATGTGGACTTTTCAAAAAGTAAGAATTTCTGTGTGATTTTTTACACAACTTAATTTTCCTTAGCAACAACACTTCTCCGTTGCATAGCAAAGGTTTCTGTGGTGTATAATGAAAATTTAGATATATTTTTACAAGTTCCAGTTAAAACAATTGCAAATGAATTCTAAAATCAGGAATGAAAGCATATCAAAATAATCTTCAATTTCTCAGTTTTTCTTAATTTTTGGCCTGGTTGCCATAGCAACGGATGTCAATTTTCATGATAAAATATATATTGCATGGACATTGATATGGATGTAAAAATTTAACAGTTTCCCATTTGGGCTTATTAAAAAACCGCAGAAAACTGATTTCAAAAATTTGTAACTGTTTCCATGGTAACATTTTAAAAGTATTGGTTTCTCCATCATTTTTCTTATATAAGTAAATAATTGAAAATAGGAAAAAGGCTGTTTTATGTGTTTGATAGTTTACATTAGTGGGCAAAACCTTCTAATATGGCTTCAAATTAGGTAAGTTTTGCTATTTTCCCATCTTTAGCCTCGATTACCATGGCAACGGTTACCCCAAGCAACCAACTTTTAGTGTTTTTTTTGTGTTTTACTCCTTGATGTGTCCATGTATGAAATATAAGAAAAATTGGTGATTATGCTTGGCCAGACCCTTTTATAGATCATTGATTCTTACATAGAATTGATCTTTAATCTGTTTAGGAAAAAAAAAAAGAAACAGTCTTATACGTAATATGTTGAAGCTACATATGGACTTTGAAAATTTACATGTATCGTTATCCTGGTACAAATTGAAAAATATAAATTATGCTGTCATGTAATGTAAATGAAGAATTGAAAAAAGTATCTATGTGTATATATGCAAACGATGTAACCTTTAATTGTTCCTATAACCAGAAACTGTGTATTTCGTCCGTATACGAGAGAATTTAAACTTATTGCAAATTATTGTCACTTTATTAAGAAGAAATTTTAGACTAAGTAATTTTGTGTATCACCGTCAATAGTTAAAAGCCTCAGTTAAGCACACTGAATCGCTTCATTAACTGTTTCGGATGCATAAACTACGTTCCTGGTAAATAAATAAACCCCCGGTAAAATCTTGTTTATTATATTAAAGATCGTAGTAAATTTTTATATTTAAATTAAAATTAATAATAGAAATCTTGTCAAGCTTCGAATTGTCAAGTTCGATGTCTTAACTTGAAAGTCGATCATGGAGAACTTCGGGAACTCCCCCGCATTGAATTAATGTACCGATTGATTCAATTTTGAATATAAATTCAATATAATTGTTCAATCTTAAATCAACATCGTCATTTTCTTCTCAGTCAACCAAAATAAAGAGCCGTATGATAGTGTACTTCAGTCCAATACACGCCTCTAATGAGAGGCTGATCGGCTTTGTTAGTCGTGAAAACCAAACGCTGGTTGAACGACTGAGTTATTAAATCCGTTGATTACCACCCATTACGCAAACCCTAGTCCAGTTTTACAGCAGAGAATCAAAACTTTATTCATTCTTTAGAAAAAAATTACAAATATGATAAATTTGCCATCGTCATGATTAAAGAAAACTGGGCAATACTCTTAAAATCCCAAATATAATTCGTTTTCCATCATTATAATTGAGAAAAAAGTACGTACCTCAAAACATTTATTTCTGTTAATTAATTACCGAGTTATACCAACATCGTAGAAAAGTGTTTACAGTAATTCATGTAGATCTATGACCGTTTTTCTTGACTCGAAAAAGTTTAAGTCAAAATCATTTTTTTTTCTTAATCTATGGAACATTAACCTAAGAGTGATTTCTACGTATATTAAACCAGTTTTGGAATCTCAAATAATATTGCTAGTTTTATTTTAAATCACATTCTACATATCAAGGTTTTTTTCATTTCCTTTGTACACTGTCAGATGGGGTATAAGACTAGAGTGGAATTCTGTTTAGATTTTAGTTAGCTTAGAGGTTTTTTCAATTTGAATTCTAATATGCTGAAACTTTTCAATTGTTGTATCAAATCTGATGAAACACTCTCTTGATTAAACTTATATTTAATGACCTTGCACTGAAGCGGAAGTTTAGTCTGATATTCTTTTACGAATTTCGAACCCGTCAGATATCCTCTTTATGCATCTAAATATCACAGATCTGGATACTGTGGTTAAAATATCATCGATACATCAATATAACACGAAAATTGTTTGGAATATCCTCAAAGCTACGTGACTACACGGTCACCCAAATAGCGTGCGACATCACTGTTGCATTGTACTTCACCTGTTGCAATTGCGTGAATAATACATGTTTCAATTATATGCGTCGTTTGTTAGAAAACCATAAAATTGTAACAGAATTTTCCTTTTTTATTCTTAATTTAAAAGTTTCACATATATTGTATTCGTTTGTGCAAGCTTTGGATAATGCGATAAACACAGGTAAGGTCTCAGGTAATCTGAGGGAATAGAATCTTAATCGCCGTACATTTACTGTAAATCTCTATTGATAATCCGGGAAATAATGACCCCGCGGATGAATCAAGCGCTGCATTATTTTATCTATCCAAAACATTATTTTTAATACTTTTATTAAAAACAGAACACTTTTGGATTTATATTTTGAATTAAGCACCCCCTGTGGCAAAGTAGTTAACATTACCGCGCGTCTGTAATCAAGAGGTTGATCTAACAGAACGAAATACCTTAAACCTATTATAAATACAATATGTAATCAAAGCCAGCATCCTGTGTCTCAGGTATTAGCTTAATATCAATGTAACCAAACAAAATCATAGCAAACGTGATACAATTGAAGATCTGCCTACTTACCTGTCCGTCTGACATCAACTAAAAGCACCGGCAGGATGGTTTCATCATCCGGGTCTTTATCCTCATTACGTAATGCGATCGACCATTAATGCAAGTAAAAAATCCCACTTTTATTGATTTTAAATGCCCAGGTAAGAAAGAATTTCAGCTGATCTTTAAAACTAGCAAAAAGAAGATTTTTTTTTCTCTTGCTGCCCCGTGAACTGATAACCTAAGAACCTTGACTGTCAATGATTGGATACCTGTATGCACCATATCTGGTCTTATCTGGAAACCTACTGAGTGCATTTCTTATAGCTTGATTAGGTTAGTTTTATCTTAACAGAACCTCAAGCTCTGTACCTTAAATAGCTCTCGCGGCCAAAATAGACGTATCTATCAAATTTAAGAGCAAAAGAAGTATATCAATTCTATATTTGGGCTTACCTAATTAAAGGTAAGTTCTATGAAACCTTTCCGTCTTCGACAGATTTGATGTTTACTATAAATAGAGTACATACACATACTTATGCAACAGCTGAGAGAACGAACACCTTTCTTTTGTGAAACGTTTTATTATTATTTTTCGATATAATTCAACCATTTTATAAACATGTCTTACATTAAATATCTTTTTGAAATCATTAAGCTGTATTTTTCCTCTGAAAATGAAATGTACACATTTTTATTATACGTATTTCAGTAATAAAGGATGTGAAGAAACTAAGAAAAACACACGAAGATGGAAGTTCATATATTTTTGATAGTCTTTAGTTATAATGAATATACTTCACAATACGCCCAGTATGTATGCATGCAATTATACAACTAACATTCGTAAAACCTGTATTTGTAACAACCAGGGGTCAGTCTAGTTTGTGAAACACTGTTTAAAGGGAGTTTTGCTTGTATCCAAAGCATTTCGAACACATCTGAGGTTTTGAAAGACATTTAGCCTACATAATATTCAGATATTGCGAGTTACAAGTGCCTATCGCCTCAGAACATTTATTTCAGGTATTTGCATTAGTAGTCATAACAATTGTTCTTCGCAAACGCTTACTAGTGAATGTCCAAGAGTTTATTTTTTAATGTTCACATAGCATTAACAATATTGACTTTATCTTAAAAGTACATCTATATATTGTTAATTTTTTTAATTGACGTCACGTTTCATTTGGAAAACATTTAAGCTTTTAGTTAAATGGAATGGATGAATTGATGGCGTTTGAAATATTTGTTTACTGTGAACTCGCATCAACAATAATTCTTCTTTCTCTGTTTATCCTCTCTTTTAATTTGCTTATCATTGTCCTTAAAAGCAAAATCAAGGATTTGACTTGATTTTTACAGAAAGTGAATAAGATAAAAGTACATGGAGAAGAAAGCATGCTAACCTAAAGTACATTAGTCGGAGATGTGGCATGTTGGTCTTTGTGGGTAACCATCGTTGGTTTGAAGAAAAGCAATGACCTGAAGAGTGTTTGGCCATACAAGACACTCAGGAATGTCCGCTACGAGCACCTGTTGACGCCTGTATTAATATAACAGACGGAAACATTCAACCAATGTCTATTGAAGTGAACAATTTTCATTTACCATGATTATAAACTTGTAAAGTGACACAGGGGTGTAAATTTAAAGAAACACAATTCGGGGTTAGAGTAGACCAGGAAGACCGGGTACCTGTAAATATTGATAGATGGACAGGTTAGATTGGTTCACCGTCTGTTTTATTACATTTTATATGAGAACCTCTTTATTTGAGAAAAGCGGTAAATAGTTTAATATTCTTTAGAACTGTTAGCATTCTAAGTTGAAAGCCTAGCGTAAATACTGAATAAAAATGAAAAGTCATTCAGTAAAAATGGGCATTAAAGCTATACCTGAAACGGAATATAGTATAAATGGCTTATGAATGAAGGCATTGAGGATATTTAGATTCTGGATAAAGTAGTCAATCTAAGATATTGATAATGATAATTTTGCTTCATCTATCGGCTGTAGTTAGATACGATCAGATAATCAATTTTTATATTTTTATTATTTTTCTCATGTTTCTATAAGCAATAACTATATCTTATACATGTAGTGTAGTATATGAACAAAACCATCATGTATAACCATATATATCCAGTCTGATTAGTGAATTTTTATTCGCCAAAAAGATATTTGTAACATGTAAAAAAGGTTAAAACAGTAAAAAATATTGATATGAAAACGTTGATATTTTTAAAGTTTACTTTTCGTGGCCTACTAGTATATCGAGATCGATGGATTTGGTTTTAGCAACATCGCAAACACTTGTGGTCCGCGTGAACTGTTCGGACGACAGACATTTGAGTATGTGTTATAAAAATGCGTTTATCTACTTGTGTGTATAATTTCAGATGAGAGATACTTAAAGATGCAAAAACAAGTGGAAAATATTCACATTACCTAATAGCGCAGTTGATGTATTTCTCTCTACATTTGTACCTATATAATCTAAGAGGTCTGACCTAATAAGAAGGAATTATATTGTGAAAACAAGAATAATTATTTAAATTGTCTAGATATACATGATAAACATAATTATAAAAAAAATCATACGAGACAGCAAAGCAAGAAATCATAAGGGGTAGTTTGATGAATTGTAATAATCAAATTTTTGATGAATAATGGTGTGGGTTCAAACTGGACATGACCTTTCAACACTAAGGCATGTTAGGGTCCCCTGTAAATATTTTGAATGTCCAAATTTGGGGGCAGTTTATTCATTTTCTTATTTTGTGGAATTGGGATCAACATTTTTGTACTCGCCATATTTTGATACTTGGTATGCATGCACTGTGACAATTTCATAACGTTTCATTATTTGTATTGTCTGCAAGCAAACGGTTTGAACTGTTGGCAATGCTCTTTATTCTTCTATGTGACTGAACCAGAAAACCAACTACAACGGAAACTTCCACAAAATTAATATGTTTATCTTTCCCAAACTTGGTAAACAGTATTACATTTGGAAAATGTATGCGGAATTTAAACTTTCAAAGGAATTGTCCGTAGTCTATTTTCTATCCCAATTGCCTAAACATTATCAAGAGTATGAAAACAGGATCGTTGTATTCATAAACCCTGACACATCACTACTTAAATCAAACAGTATATCTATTTGAACTTCAAAGCTTCCATTTCCTTCCATCAAAACACTTTCTAACATAGAACTTGGGAAAAGTTTCAAGAATAAGTTTACTTAGTTTAAAAAAGACATAGATTTTTCCGCCTATTGTAAAAAAAAGCAAAGAAAAAGATGCAATGACCCTCTCATTTTATAACCGTAGTAGTTTAACGGATGTAAAAATTAAATGGGGGCGTTGAAAGATATGCTTGTGATCACCTGACTAGCACAATACCCCAACAATTGAAATCGTGGACACGTAAACAAACGAGGCTAAAAGACTGAAATATTTTAGTCTATGTTCAATTTGTTTAGTATAATTTTTTTTATAATACAGTATATGGTAAAACGGTATTAATGGATTTGATCACGCCCCGACCAAAATTATCACCTCATAATACTTAAAGAATTATTCCTTATTCCTTAAATACACCAGAGTTTCATCTCCATATCTTACAAATCTTTTAACCCTTCTTGACGAAGGAAGTAGGATGTTTATGGATAATTGATTCTGTGCACGACTCTGATTTGCTTATAACATTTATCCAAATTTAAATCACCCCGAAATCAGTCATAAATCCTTCACCATCCTTGGTCTAAATTTAAAGTAATTTAAAGATGTCAATAACTTAATGAAAATTTTCGAAACCAGGAAACACGGATGTAGCTTTATTTTTCAGATCATTCGAAATTCATAAAACCTGATTTGGAGATTGAATAAATTAACTGAAATTGGCAAGTGTCTAGTCGAGTAGTTTTAAGATTTTGGCAACTGTAATATTCGGTGATGTCTTGTTCTTGATACCAGATTAAAGAATTCTTTGATCTTCTTTCACTGTTAAAGTAAATAACAAAGACAAAATTGTTTTGCTGCTGATAAGACCTTCATTTCAATTACCATGAGACATTTTTTTAAAACTCTGGTAATATATAACATTTCAAAATGGCATAAAAACCTCTGAAATTAGGGTAAAAATCTTACTTAAAAAAAAAAAAAAGGTTAAAATTACTTTGGTTTACCTAAAGCTGGGGTTTATTTAAGTGCAAAATGAAATAAGGCCAAAAGCCTTGACTTTAAATGTCAAAGTTGTACCTTTTTGCCGTAAAATTCTGCATCTGGAAAATACGATTCAGATAACGTTGTTATTGTTTTTACATAATTTAAATTTTATATTTTAAATGTTTTATAAAATGGTGCACAATTTAATACATTTAAAAAGGAATCTTCTGTATTTCATCCCGAGTTTTCTCTTTGACGCTTGATATGCTTAATTCTTACCTTGAAATGAAAATTTATTTTTTTAAGTTATTTTTATTTTGTTTGTCAAATTTCAAAAATAACATTCTATAAGCACGTTTAAATCACTCTCTGGTGGATTGACACTCGCTAGAATGTTCCAATGATTGGATCGACCGTAGATAGGTCGAAATGAAGTGTGCTTAATAGGTGGTTTAAATGCAGAAATATATGCATTAACATGTTTTGAACTGTGAATTAATTGACACGTTTGAAGAAGGAAGAAATGAAGTTTTATTCAGAAAACAAAAAATATTTCTTTTTAGACTCATGGATAATAAACAAGTTCCCCGTGGGTACTTCCAAGAAACCCTTACATAATGATATCTTATTCAGCTACATGTACATTGCGCATGTCAAACGGGACAGGGGAAAGCTCATCTTGAAAGCGTTTTATGTCTAAAGTCTTCTTTGTCAGCTGATATCTTGCTATGTACTTTTGAAATAGACAGGGGTAAAGTTTATCATCTGATATAATGTTCTTATTATTCTCTCAATGTCATGTTTAGGTGCTTGTTTTCAAAACACGCGAGTGTCATGTCTACTGCAGTAGTGATGTTTAACAAACTGGTGGTGATATTTTGGTTAAATGTACGTTTAAAACTTAGCATAGATAGAATGATGAATAAGAAACCCTTTGAAATTTATATTGTATATGTAGATATAAGTGTCCCATGAATTATTACCTTTTGATACTGTTTGTATATAAAACTCAATTATTGTACCATAGGGGGGAGGTTGTTTCGCGTGTCGCAAAATTTAGACAATTTTATTGACGTAAGTCATATTTTGCGATTAAAAAATTTCACAGAAGAATCGATACCGGACACAATTTCTGCGAATTAATTACTTTGCGATATGCAAATGTAACAGTATTTGGTATGAAGAAGTGTAGTTCAACTTAAGACAATAAACCAAAGTTCCAACAAGCTTAATATAATGCCCTTTTAAATGATTGAAGTCATATGATTAAATCAAAGGCGTATAGGTCAAAATTGAGTATATGTTTTATGTAATGATGTCCGGTCTTCGGTACCAAAATTTCCATGAACTGCTCTTTGCCATCACCAAAACAAATCAATTCGATTCCTTTTAGGTGGTGTTATAATGACCACTTAAATCTCCCACACGAGGGGGGGGGGGGGGGGGGGGTTGGTCAGTCAGTAGATCAGTGATTGGGGGTAGTTTCTATGACACATAAACAAACAGAAGGGCCGGTGAATGGACAACTTGTCCCTTTAACTGTCGCACTCTCACGCAATGGAATTCCATTCAATACAAGTACATGTATATTGCAATCTGTGAAAAGTGGATTGAGTCATATTTTCAAACACCACTTATGAACTGTTATGATAACAAACGCATTTGCCTGTGATTTAAAAGAAGACAAATACCAGCTGAAATGTCCGCAATCTGATACCTGATGGTATCCAACACAGTATCTGTTGTTACCTACACAGACCTATCCCCAACGGGAAAATTACACAAAATAAAGCCTTGATTACCTTATTCTCATTAATAATGGAAATCTTTACACTGTAGTTTTGGTTGTGTGAAAGACATTTCTTATTGCTGCATTTTTCTTTTCTTTTTTATGCATGGAGGTTAAATTGATAGATCTTTCGTATTCGTACACGCGTATAACCATGTTCGTACTCAAAGAATAAACTTATCAAAACAATTTTCTTAAATATCAGTTAAAAATCAATTATTCGAAATATTAATAAGAATATATCTGATGTAAGTAATTTTTTCAAGGTACTTGTAATGGATAAAAGAGCAAAAAAAAAAAATACGTGGAGAGATTTTATCATTTGATTCCGAGTGTTTTACAACTTTTTATATGCATGTTCTCTAAAATGTTATATACAGACGACATATAAATGTTAGCAACCGCGATTAACACAAGGTTTATCACGGTTGTTTATTGCATGTATTAATAATGATTATCTTGTATATCTATTACAACATGAAATACAATGATCAAAAGCTATGCATATGATATACTAATAGAATGAAGTTGTTTTACACATTTTTTTTTTATTAAATTACTCTAAAACTTTAAATACAATATGTTTTATCTCCTTGTATATTTTTTCTTGGTTTTGATACTTATATTACTCTGGGTTTTTTTTTTATACGTAATTAGAATTTGGAATTTAAAATCGACAGTAATTTTGTATAGACCATCCCTGTACTAGCACTGCACGAGATGTTGTTGTTAGACCAACCTTGACAACACCTCATCTCGCAGTGTAACAATATCACCGACATTAAATTGCCTGAATAGAATATCGTTTAATAAGAACATTATTTTAAATAAATTTATTTGTAAACAACAGCCCCGGTGACTTAGTGCTTTTTGCGGGGATTGTTGATATTGTTTGTTTATCTCGGATTAACCGGGTTTACCGATTTTTTTTTCTTTTTGGTTCTCTAATATTACAATTGGATTTAATACGTAAACAATTACGCAACAATATCCGATGATAGAGGATTTCCCCTGTGTAATAAACAATTAAAAGTAATGCAAATTCACCGATAAAAATAAATGTTTATTCAAATAGGTTTAGGGAAATAAATGCATTAATTTTCTGTAAATCAACATTTATTGATTTTTTTTTACTACACTATAATTCTGTATTAGTGTTATTAGTATTCTGTTGTATTAGTATAACCATAAGTAACAGGATAACTCGGTCGTGATGGGAACAAATATATCGTTAATAACCGATTTTCTCTCTATATATGTTATTTATCCTTATTAAATATACAAATACATGTACAAGGCGTTTCCATCTCAGATTCATCATCGGGGTTTCCTTAATGCTTTTTGATTGTAGGAACAGAAATCCCGCCGAAGTTCTTTGAAACAAATTGATGCATCACTAAAAACAAACTGTAAATCAGGATAACACAGATCTTTGCCTATGTTTTTAATTTTGATTTGTTAATTGATAACAAATCAGCGACAATTTCCATTCAAACGTGAGTTTTTCATCCATATGCGATGAATATTTGCGAGTGAAGTTTGTTCCCGAATATCGTTGATATTTTTTTGTACATGGATATATACGTGTAAAACCCTAAACTTCCTCAAATTTACAGTACCCCCTTCTCTACCGATATACAATATACAATGTCTCTGTTCGTCAAGATGTTCAATGGAAGAAAGGGTATTGACTAGTATTGAAATTCCACAAAGAAACGTATATCATTATGTATCCTGTACAGTATATGTAATGTTTACACATGTGATTGGAATGAAGAGAAGCCCTTATATATTTTTTTTTTAAAAACATGGGCCAAATTCAATGCTGATATATTTGTTCGTGTTCAGCGATGGGCCATATACTGGTTTTTAAAATGCAAGGCACTAGAAATATTAGTACTTCTGTTCTGGTTCGACATCGTTTACCGTTTTGAATAATTACAGTTTGTCGCTATGTAATTTGAGATTGGAGTTACTTGATACACATAATATAGAGTTTGAACTGCTTAACGTTTAACCTTGCAAGTACGAGCAATCTGTGACATTGGTATCATTTGCAACTGTCTCTATAGGGTACACATTTAACCCTAGATATAAAAGATGCCAAAGGACTGAAAAATGATAGCATTAATTTTAGAGAAATATTTAAAGAAAAATTGTTACGTGTGGGTCCTTTATGTAGGAAAAAGTATTCTTGGTCAACAGTTTTGAGTATCCGTTTTCTTTATTTCAGATAATTATATTGAGTTGTATAAGTGCAGATTTCACTACCAAATTTCGAAAGCAAATTAACGGAATTATGTAACAGTATGGTATTTAATTCAATAAACGATTTTCTTTGTTGTAAAGAAATAAAGAAAACAACATTATTCCATTTTGTGTATTTGTATATATGTGATATAAGTGTAGTGTTTACGTCTAAAGGTTAGTAATGTAAGCTTTGTTTATTTTCTTTCTGCTTTATTCGTTTATATAAAAATCAGGATTTAAATGATTTGAACTTTTTAGCCCCAATATTGACTAATGCGTTTCGTCCAAAATGAAGGTTTCCGATCCCTTTTTATTCATATGAATAAAGATGTGATATATACTACTAGATAAGATTTGCTTTCCTTTGTAGGATTCTGCACTTAAATGTATTATCATTTCGCTTTTGTAGTACAAACAAAGATTGATAAAATTGACCTATATGGCCACAGTAAAAACCGACGTCACTGAATCATTGAAAAGTAAATGGAAATGGAAAATTATGAATGGAAAAATTCATAAATCTATAATCCAGCAGGTTGTCTCAATAAATCTGAAAGGGCTAATCGGTCTATCGGTTACTGCCGGTCTTATGTAGAATTAGTGCCACAAAGGCTTGCTCTCGAATGATTATGGTGTTTTGGTCACTTAAACTTGGTGACTTCTGCCAGTAACTGGTGCCATTATTATATAATTAGCTTACAGGGTATTGTTCGGAGAGAGGGTTAATTCGGTCACCTGTCCCATCCTCTAACTGCCCTCTTGGTTGAGTAATGATATTCACATTATTCAACATTGACCCTCTGTATGTTTTTCGCATATCTAGGATTCTTCTGGCCGATCTTTACAATTATTTTCTTTGCCAATAATGAACTACCATCTGCTTAGAATTCTTGAATTCTTGAAAATGGTTTAAATACTATGCTTCTGTACCATGCATCCCTTATTTAAATTAGAAGTTTATGTACGTCTTGCCCGGCGTTTGGATGCTAGTTTTGACCAATCATCCATCGCTATCTGAAGGCCATATGTTTTGGATTACTGGTTGTTGCTTATATGAACCGGGAAGCCATACGTGTGCATTCCTCCATCATAGTCCAGCTCTCATGTTATCGTCCTGTTGGTGCCCGAGAGTCCGCCTCGAGTACCCTTATGTTGAAGGTTGCAAAACTCTCCATCACTTGATTATAGGTACTTCACAGCAATGCGGGGTTCCTTGTTCCATTAATCTCTCCACAAAAGCGCTTGTTAGTATCATGACTGGAATCTTAGGAACTGTCAATGGGTTATCGCAGCACACCAGTCGCTTGTTTGACAACGTAATATTTCGTATCATACAAGTGGATGCTATAGTCACCTTTTTGAATGATTAGCTGTCAGAGAATCAATTATTGGTTATGTGATATCTTGTGTTTTTGTTTACACAAAGAAAAAAAACTTTCAAAATTAATATCAAACGTCAATTAAAGAAAAAGAATCTCCAATTAAAGCAATTAATATACTATTGTATCAAGAACCAAGAGTTAGGTTCTACCAATTAACTTCTGCATAAATATGTCATATTAAAGCTTTAAAAAGTGATTAATTTTTGTACATATATTTATGAATAAATATTTAAAAGTATATGTTTTGATATTACTGAAAAAAGATTTTATTCATGAACAAAAACATTGAACAGTTTCCAATTTTTAGTCGTTGCCTGTTTGTGAATTTACAAAAATGACGTCATAATTGGACTTGCATATGTACACTCTTTGACATGCATCTTAGATACGTAGTTGATAATCTGTAGCAATGCTGCCTGACTTCAAGTTGTTCTGACATGAAGAATAAAAATATACAGACTCATTGCGTGATAGGAAAACCCATTACTAGTGCATGGCTGGTATTTTATTTGCAATGACTCAACACAGTATAATTAAACTAGAACTAAAAAGGTATTTAAAGGAATAAATCCAAAAAAACACAAATCACAAATGAACTGTATGTATATTAGTAGACATGACATGTTAGACTGAACAGAATTAAGAGTGGTGATAATTTGTGATTTAGATTTCACAATTATATATGGTATGAATGTCCTTTCTTTAAATCTTACCACCAATTTGGTAGCCGTACTTGTATACATGTACACATACGTTAGAGGTTATTTGAAATCTGGAGATTATGTTTATCTTTTCTCTCAAGGAGTATCCCATGTTTTTGCAATTTATCATATTGTATATTGTATCTAATGTTTATGTGTTTGATTAACCGCCGAATTCTTGAGAAAACTTGAAAAACATGTTGTTTTTCATCAGTTCAACAGCAAAGTAATCACACCAAAGGTTAATGGTCACCGACAAGAAGTGTTGTTTAAGGACATAGATAAAGCGTCCTCCACTTCATTGCGCGACAGGTTTTATTGTTTTCCTGTTGTTAAAAGTCCAAAGGTGCACGGAACCCGTTCACCTTGGGTGTTGATGTACCACGTGAAAAAATGCGCCTAATTAAACTAAAGATTAAGATATGTATGGTTTCTTACATGTATTTTTTTTTCTGTGTCTAGGGATTAAACATCGTTTTCTTCCTAAAATACATTTAGTTACATTACTTACAAATTTGGTTTAAATCAAATGCAAACTATATATAAACCTTGCCTAATATATTAGACACTTTCTTTATCGATGCATCAGATATAGAAAAACAAATTATATTATTAAGCTTTTTTTGGCACCTTACATGTATGAGAAACCCCAAAAACTTAACAACTACACTGTAGCAACATTTCTTTGACAACATCAAGAAGATTTTTTTTTACTGAACCATCACATTTCAGCAGAAATAGCATCTGATTGTGTTTGTGTTATGAAATATATAAAAGCCTTTAAGTTTTGAATTTATTATTCATCCTCATTATTTAATATTGATTTGATCTTTCATATGCCCAGACATTTAAATAAAACATTTTAAATAATAAAAAAATGTTTGCTGACTATATCTCACGACTATAAGTGATGGGGATGCCAGTCTTTATCGCCAATTCTCAAAAGTTTCTTCCTCGAATTAAAAAAAAAAAAAGAGCACATGATCGTATATTGACAGAAAAAAGATATAATTAATTAGTTAGACATCATACGAAATATAAACTTAAGTTACTTTTTTTTTTATAAATCTGACCACATCGATAAGGCCATTCAAGTGCATGTACTAAGGGTGGAAGCTTGGGACGCCTTGCACTTCCTACCAATATATAATTTTCATAGGTCCCATAATTCTATAAATATCACGTGACAAATACTTTATCTCTTCCAATACATTGTTTTCATGAGTGCTTCTAAAGAAGGAAGAACTAGTTACTTTTATCTCTTTTGAATGTGAAGAGGCATGAAATATTGGCATTTATATGCCAGATTCCCGAGTCAATTGCTCAACCAAAGCCCTGATAACAACATACCAAGAGGCATGGGAAAAACAAAGCAGTCCAATATTGCAATCTCTATTGGAAAAACAGTAAATCAATGTGGAGTGCACTTTATGTTGAACAGGTCAATCAGGGAACCAGACGATCTGCTTAGATTCTTATTTTGCAACGATCGTACCGTCCCAACATTATCCTCGGTGTAGCATCTAGTTTTTGATTTCTATTTACAAAGCGACAGGAGGACATGCAAGTGGAGTGCTCCCCCAAATTAAGCAGATAATCTTCTCCTGTCGAAATTAACAAAGACGGCTTTTGTTGCTGTCATGATCGAGCCATGTGAGGGGCCTTCTGCTGCATTTAGTTATCAAGTAGGCAAACTCGCCGAGCACTGAAATCACCGAAACAGTGTTTGCTCTTCACAAACAAACTGGTTGTTTAGAATCCTGTTCATTATTGAAATGAGTTGAGGCCTTTTTATATGTCGATCCTCTTAATGCTATTCCTGTGTATTCTTCTTTTAATGATTCTCAATTTACAAACCTAAAGAGTATACACATCATTTTTTGTACACTTACAGCAACGAATCTAGTTAGATTTTTTTAAATTGGTATTTGAGTTTGTCGGTTTGACAGACGTGTACATTTTACAGAATCAAGTTAACTTTTTCAAATTGTATTAATTAAACTTGAATAGAAAATAATCAGCATTCGGATGGTATTATATACAATGCAGAGCATGGAGATTGCTAATTGCAACACTGTGCAAGGTGAAATGCATTTCACGTGTAATATTATTGATGTGTGGTACTTGCGTCAGAGGTTCAACGATCCCATGATTCTTTACAGGTCTCCTTTCTTGCCACATAAATTAATTGGCTTATCTCACTAGCTCTTTAAAAACATTGATCATTGACCTATAATTCAACTCGCAAAATTTGAAATCGTTAAAATTGCGCAAAGTCAGATAAAAAAAAGATTATTTGAGAGTGTAAAACCATGTCAATATTAAAAAGATAATATATGTTTCTATGCTCTAGCTTTATGAATCGAATAGGCCGAACCGTTTAGGAAAACAGATGAAAGTTTATTATAATTGATAAAAAAAACTATTATAATGTATGTGTTTCATCTTGTAATGTTCATGTCAATAGCATGCTTTTGCGTCATTAATTGTTTGCTATAGCTTTATTTTTTTTTCTTATATGTGAAATAGAACATTCAAATTTCTAATCATATATATTGAAAGCGAATTCATACATCTTAATAAACAGAAAAATGATTGGTCTTAGGTCCGACAAAATATGCAATAACATAACAACTTACATGTAAACATTGAAGAATTCACATTCAGTGCAATATTGCAAAATGCAACACAGATATACAATGTATATAATAAAAAGATTAAATGGTTTAAATATTAATGCTGCTGACAAAACGTCCTTGACATTATGTTTGGCGACCTAAAGCAAAATATGAGGGCATGCACAAGAATCTACTATCGGCTGGAACCAATTCAAGTTGGATTGTCAATCGTTTGAAAAACAAACACACCGACATGGGCTTATCAATCTGACATCCCTAAAAACGATGGATAGTATGTTAATGACTATGTACTGCGGCCGGGGCAACTCAGAAAATCAAGAGGGGATGGAATTGTTTTACAAATTTATTATCATATGCATTCACGGCTGCTTCGGTTTATTTTCGACAATTGTGAAAATAATCTGGTAAAACCCTTATTGATTATGGTGTTGCACTAAAGATTATGCTAAGAAGCATACAACATATCAAAGAAAGATATAGAGAATATTTGCAAATTTGCAAATACACATGTATAAAAAATGTACAATATCTTAGCTTTTGGATATTTGTTTTACATTTTAGGACCCTACTAAAGCCACGTTTCCAATGGTAAGAAGTGAACTTTGCAATATTCACAAACTTAATTATTGGTCTTCATTTTCAAGGCCGATACAAATTGTTATAATAAATTCACATAATACGGTTAAAACGGAAATTGGGCAATTTGATTGATTTGTACAACCGTTTAAGCTGAAGCTTCGAGACTATATTGTACACCCCTCCCCCCTCTTCTCATAGACGGGGTCGCCAACTCTATTGATTTTGAGATCAGTGTTCGTTCCTGCCCCTATTTTCCTATCAAGACCTGTCGATATGCCCCTCTAACTACTGTTTACATATCCTAAAATACCTACAGTTACCCCGATATTGCATGGCTGGTCCATATCAATTCTAACTCGGGACTTTCTCTTATTGAAACCTTTGTTTCTTATCTTAATGTAACCTATTGAACAAACGAAATGGAAACCATTTTTCGATCACGCATTTACCCTCCAGCATGTCCCGTCTATACAGATGACTGGAATATGCGTAATATCAAGTTTCCGGCTTCTTGCTTACATCATTATGCGTTCTTTTTATGGGGTCAAAAGTTGCTAAAAACATTTCACTTTCTATTAAATTGTTGTTGCCCAACTGAATATAACAGTCCGACTCGACATCACATCGACTGTTAAATTTATTTAATGTCCAACAAATGGGAGTCGTCGCTCTATCACCCTTTTCTTCGTGTAAAAAAAACACCGATTCGGCATGCGTTTCGATTCTTTGATAAATTTTGTGTGATATTGTGTGATATGTACTTGCACATATATTTTGTAGAGTAGTTTGTTTTTGTTTACTTTTGAATTTATATGAAATGCAATTATTTTATTCTAATTTTTTTTGTTTATTATTCATCTCTCCTTCAGTGAAAACAATAATAAAACAGACACATAATGATCTTTCCCCTAACCATTCATGGATAATTATGAAAAGTAAATTGTAACAATATTTAACTGTACACATTGACCTTTCAGAACTACGACTGGAATTTTGAACTGATTCGACAAACGTTTTGAATTGTCAGTATAGGAGCATTGCGAAAGTTATTCTTCTATCGGGAAATGACTTTAATAAACAACAATATACAAACTTTCTATCTCTGCTTTTGATTAAATATCCCTAAAATAATATTTGTATTTCTATGATGTTCTAATTTTAGGAATTGAAAGAAAACAAGCGATGTATTCAAAGCGACTTAGCCTTGAGTTGTACGAGGACCAATTAAACGGTATAGAATACATCAGATGCCAAGTTCTTTGGTTCCACTATCATATCACAGACAAAAGTGGATCAGGGTCTGAAAAGCCAGGCCCGTTTTAAATGGATTTATTATATTTTTGCAATGTAACACACTTAGTGTTTATAGTGAACTCGTCTTTTGATACAAGCAATAGCAGGTGATCGAGGACCTTAGAGGAGGCTTCAGCACTTCTTATATACATAATAACATTGTTTGCAATATTTTGCGACCTGTTATACCAAAAACGCAAATGAAATTAAGAATATCTTATTCTTAGAGAAGCAGATTTAACAAAAGGTTATAAAATGAGTCGACTCTGACAAAATTGAATTTTTTTTGATAATTTGAGAGAACATGTCGCATATCTGTTCAATATGATATCCATGTCTGCTATGTTCTATTGCCCTGTAAACGCGATAGCAATTGCATCATAGAAGGTCACAGTCAAAACCCGAACTGCAAAGTAGTGAAATGCAAATAGAAAGAGATCTAGACCATGCGCAGATTCACTTTTTTTTTTTTACCGAGGAAGGGATATCTATGTACAACATCCCACTTTCTAAATCCGCGTCTGTGGACAAACTACTGAAAGGTTTACACTTCTGTATTTAGTCTGACTGTACATATACTAGTACGTGTATACAATGTATGTATCATGCATATCAGTGAGCAAACGTTGCTTTATCAAAACTTGACCTTTGAAAGGTTGTCTACATCTGTTTCACATCAACATTGGGTGGTTGACACAAATTTGGAAATCTAAAAAAAAACCAAAACACCCCTGTAGGGGGAAATCCTTTTATCCAATTGGCACAGGGTGAAAGACGTAAAAAAATCGACGTTCAACCAGCAAATAAATGGCCTGGTCCATCGCGGGATACTAACTAAATAAGTCACTGAATGGGTAGTGTCGAGTTGACAGGCAATTTCTCGTAATGCCTGATAATTCGGGGTAGGAGGTAGGTGATAAATTCTTTATAAATTTGGTAACTTGGTATTACTTCTGGCCTCGAAGTGTAAAAAGAGTAGCTATCAACTGAAAGGTGGAAATTACGCGATAGCATTGTACGAGGATAGCCTGTACTTTTAATCATCTTCAGAAAGAAGTGATTTATGGAATTAAGCTCACAAAATCCGAGGAGTGGATCTCAATTTTCAAAAGAAAAAAAAATATTCATAAAGATACGTTTAGTGAAAATAACATTAAATAACTCTGCACATTAATGGTTACCGCGAAAAAAATCATTTATATTTCCACTGGCGATGACCTCGGGAACAATGATTTTTCTCTGAAGAATATTTTTTACATCTCACTTATCATCATACAATTAATGTACTTTATCTATGCAGTATATAATGTATACAATGTTTTAACATCAATAATATTTAATTCTACTGGATTCTGTGAACTAATTTAAATTCAAAATTTAATACGTTGGCTTTATACGGACCAATGAATTAATCGACAGCGGTAGATCAGATTTAAGTTTCTCAAGTATTTGCGAGCCTGTATTTCCAATAAACTGCAGGTGATTAAAACGAAAACACATCAAGTATTAACATTTAATTACAAGCATACAAAACTGCATTTAATACTTACCGTAAACTTTTGACGTCAACAGCCTTGGGGGAGAGAGTTTCTGCTTTTTATAAGACTGTTTTTATGACCGGAGACCTGTTAAACTCTGGTGACCGTACTTTCCCGGTGATACTTTTACATGTACATGGTGAATATCTAGTATAAATATTTTGAGGTGACTGTTTGGACAGTTTTTAGATGTTTTGGCTCCCAGTCACCACTACCGGAGTGAAAATCCAGTATCATAGCGAAGTTTAGGAAATCCATGCATTTGTTAATTTAATCTTTAAAATACCTTACTCATACATAACTAGCATTATATAAGTTACCCACGACGACGTATAGAAAGAGATCTATAGAAGACCTTGACATTGATAATTTAAATCAAATAATTGCAATTAAATACACGAGTTTATCATATATATATGTATTTTAAAACAAAGGGCGACCGATTTTCCTCGCCTTTTAATGTATACGAATCGTCACCCTGAAGATGGAAACAATTGCGAACCCCTGCATGTTCGCTTGTCTAGCGTTTGTGATCCGCTCTACTTCTGAAACAACTGGTAAAAAACCGACTTGGTCAGCAAAGATGGTTTAGGTGTAAATTGCACTAAACTTTCTCGTGATGATAGATTTAATTTCATTCTTCGTCAAACTCTTGGAGAGCCGTAATGGGGTCAGATTAGAGATAAATTGCCACGTGTGTGACTCTTATATTTCGCCGCGTCAAAAAGAAACTTTAAATTAATTAATGAATAGTCAAGACTAATTTTCCTTCTAGGGGAGAATTTCTTTGAGTTGAGATCTACAAGGTTTTTGCTGATTGGTATCTATATGGAGTACGGAAAAAAGGACTTGTAGTATTTTAAGTTTTGCTGATAATAAACAAAATTCTTCACTGACAGGTGTTAAAATTTTAAGTTCTGTAATTATAACCACTTTCTGAAGACCTGACATTGGAATTAAGTTGTATGAAATATGACGTTTAATTATAGGCTATCTATAAGATTGTACAAATTTGACACTTTTTATAAAAAAAAAAACTTTGGTCTTTTTAAAATTATTTTACATACAATAAAAGACCAATGTATGACATTTTTTTTTCAAATGAACAAAAAAAAAAAAAAAACTAGCATCCATTCTTTATAAACTATAGTTACTACGTGTATTATAACACAAAAACATAGAGAATCTCTCATAATCGAAAAACTTTTCTAAAATCCAAATTTAAATGTATTGGCCTAATAATATTTGAACGTTATACTTGTACTATCAAATCTTTGCAGAGATAAGGCGTGATATAGAGGCAAATGAAATAGTAAGCAATAGCGCACACCTTGTCTGGGACACCTTCTTCAATTCCACCGATGCACAATTATATTAATATCGTTGATATTACAAAGGTAGGTTCTCATCAACCCAGGTACAGCACTGGAGACATAAAGTCTGCTTACACCTTAATAATTCATTAAAACTGCGGTGTAATTAATTAACGCTCTCGTTCCCATAAACCTTGCACTCAGTGTCGGGTAGAGCAGGCACTGATGCTGGGCCGTCTCGTACCACATGTAGCTGTATTAATTAATAATTTTGAGACTTGGTGATATGTGAATATTCGAGAAAAATAGGTTCATGTCAGTTTATATATATATATTCAGTTGCGATTTAAGGGGCTGCACCCAAACTCACCCTCTACCCCCGCAAAAAAAATATAAAAATTATGATAAATTAAAGTTCTTTACAATTAAAACCCTTTACTCTCCGAGCAATAATCAGATTTTTTTTAATAATTGCGGTATTGTTTTAACAATCACATGTATAAATCTAAATTAAAATCCTATATTCAGTAGTATATCAGTTGCATTATCTTTTTTTTGCAGATCTATATGGGTGAGGAAAAATGGTATACGTTGATTAATTCATTAAAATTAAAGCCCAACACTGAACATATGTACTCGATTAACATTATATTTGTTAACCTTATTTTGAAAAATGAGAGAGAATTTTGTAAAAAGGTAAGGTGAACAGGTGTGTATTCTTAATCATAAATTACAATAAATGTAGTGATTTTTGTTATGTGACGATGTTAAAAAGTGGGTTAATTTAAATTGGATTTAATTTCTAAAGATGAACTTCGGATATTCCCCCACAGAAAGAACGTACTTGAATTGTCCTTATGCATAAATTCCTTCTACGTTTTGTGATTTTTATAGTACACCCCTATAAAGCTTGAACAGTTTTTGCATGTATCCCATTAATATGTACATTTTTTTGAATTTTTGCAAATGCGCTTCTTTCCACTGTTTTTTTTTATATATTACTTTAAAGTGCATATTTTAAAGTGTAAAAGAGTTTATATTGCCAATATATATGTTTATTGCGAAATTAGACCCAAAGCATAGTTCATTAAATAACATTAAAAAGGAACATTAAAAATAAAATTAATTTCCGGAGATCAAAGGATTCATAAATCATTAACTGCACAACGGATGTTCTAAAATTTCAAAATAAAAATAGTACTGATAAGATCAATTTTATTTGAATTTACAGATCTGTTAAAATATCTGATAATTTCTTGTAATCGTTATACGTAAAACAACTTTGGAGGTGCACCAACATTCTGATAATTTTGTTCATTATATTACAAATGTTGTAAAAAAAAATGTTATTGGTCGTAAAGTTAACGCAATCAGTATTTCAAATATCCTTCCTTCAAGTTTCCAGCATGAATCAATAATTTCAAAGAACAGGAAAAACCTTCGAAATGTCCTTTACAAGCCATTAGTAATTTAATTTAAGAGGACTTCACTGGCGATAACACTTTAAATCTCACAAATGTAAACACGACCCCAGCGCCACTGGAACATACAAGGGATGCATGCTTTACTCATCGAGGGATTTGCTTATACAAACAGATTTACCATTAATGTACCTGACCGCTCAGTATTATGCAGTGTCATGCCTGCCTTCCCAACAAAGCGCGTCCTCTCAAGCTGTTTTTTTTTCTGTTATCCCATCAAACAGATTTATTACCTTTTCAATGTCAAGGCATCGGCAAATCAAAGGGTTCTCTCAGGTATTCAGTGCAGCAAGGTTCTTATATGAATAATCATTACGTACACAGAGCATGGGTATTATTTAATGGACAAGTCAACGTTCTCATTTATCTATGCACGTCTTTTTATATTTAGTTTTGACTGAACTTGATTCTATTATCTGACAAGTCTAAAACTATTTGTACAACGGTTACATCAAGTATATATTTTGAGGTGTTCAAATTGTTCAGTCAAACAAAATATGATGCTACATATATATGATGTATAAACAGATTGTTATAACAAAATAAGCTTTTTTAATAAGTCCTTAGAATGTCTCTAATCACAGAAGCTAATATTAGCCGAATATATATACATGTAGTATATGTGCATCCACTTATTTTGTATATATACATGCATATATATATTTGTAATAAGAAATACATAATAACTTGTAAGCAGAACCATATAACGGCTGGCTGTTCAGTAAATAGATGAATTTTCAATTACATCAAATGGAAACAAAACATGCGAATTCTACTACTATACACTGTCATGTATATGTTTTCTTTCTAAATTTAAGTATCCGTTTTCAGCATTTCCCAAACTATTTAATCAAAGAATTTAAGTACTGATGGGAGTTGATTTTATTTAAATTTTTATCTAATATGTATTTTCGCAAAGCAAGTAGTTTCTAAGCTTTATTTGAATTTTTTCCAATATGAATTCTCGGGCTTTTCCGACAGGAATTCTGAGCTTTATACGGAAAACCCCATATGAATCGATTTGTGTAATATTTTAAAATAGAATTAAGGTATGGTTTGCGGTTTGCATTTACATTTTATTTTTAGGAATTACACACATGAAATACTATTCTGTTAATCAAATTTTTTCTATTATAAAATTCAAATATTTTGGCCAGACTCATTTAATAACCACAATAGATTTCAAATTGTCATTTCAATGAAATGTGAATAATTTCGTGCAAATTTGTACATTTTATACGTGACTAGTATGGGGTTATTTAGGCTTAACATATTTTTAAAAAGTCACTATATATCATGATTCATTTTTATTAAATTCTTATGAACTTTTCAAAAATCAAATAAAATGCAACAAAAGTAAAATTTTTGGACTTCCATGTAAAAAAAATTATCTTCATTGAAACCTTTCCAAGTCCACTGATTTCAGGAAAAACTTATCTTAGTATAAGTGTAATCTGGTGTTTCTAAACAATATTTATTTATACCAGATATATATTGTTATAAAACAGCGCGAAATTAAAAAAACCTGAAATAAATTATTACATTTTATATAAATCTTGACATCATATCTGAAATGAAGGGTGGTTGGTGTTACATGCACGCTGGTTGGAAAATCTGTGAGTTATATACCTATTACCACAAATCTCACCTTAACGCCATCAAACTCTATGATGCAAAATGTATTAGTAATCGAAATATTTCTTGAAAATTTGTATCAAAGCAATTTTTTCAACAAACAAATAATAATCAAGTCTATAGTCTACATCCCAAAATTGAAAGAACAGGGAGTTTTATTGCAACAGAAGCAATCTCATTAGACACGTGTAAGTATCACTGTCAATTTTGCAGCGTTATGTCTACATATATGACAACTCAACACTAAAAATTCTAATTCTTACTGCAATGAGGATATATACATGTAGATTAGGAGAAAAGCTGATAAAATCAATTCATATTGACTATTTCATTTCATTATGTCTTAAATACTAATATTGCACAGAATTATATTAATCATACAACAACCAATAAATATTGTAGATGACACTTTTTTAAGCACAAATCTAGTAAATATTTCTTTTTTGTAACCACACAAAAAAGTCAGAGACAACCGACGAGGAAGTTTGTGTCTTGGTACATGTGTACTCAGTCCTTCTCCCTCAGGTTGATATTCCAGCCCAGCACCTTTCTATCAAAGCCGCAGGAGAAGAGATTACACACGGGGTGGTCCTCTGTCCACGCCACCGAGGTCACCATCTTACTGTGACCCTGAGAACAAAAAGCAGTTCAATAATGATAATCCAATAAAACATTTACTGATGTGAGCCTGACACCAAACGGTGAACTTCAATAACATTTGTCCTATAAAAACTGTTTTAATTTTCTTGAAAATGTTGACATAAAAAAAAGATGGAAAGTGTTTAGAAAAAAAATAACGAAATGGGATTTTTCAACAAATAGCTTTGATTGCTAAAGAAAAGAAGTTTAGACTTGTGGTTTAAATAATAAAAAGCTGATGATAAAATGAAAAATATAAGGAAACAAGAGGCCCATGGGCCACATCGCTCACCTGAACAGCAGTTCCTTGTAACATTACATTTCGTAGCATATGCTTTTTCTATTTTAAACATTGAACCCCTTTCTGGGGACCCAGTTATTGTCCGAGGTTTATGGTTGGCTTGAACAACATAAATAGTAACATAGGAATGAAAATGGGTAGCACTGCGTTGGGACCGCACGTACACAACCTGAAAAACTGAACGTAGAAGAGTTCCACTTCAAGAGGAATAACTCTCAGACTGTATAGAACATCAAGAAAGATAACTCTTGGTTCCACTACATTAGAGTTTACACAATTTGAGGATCCTTGCATAGTAATCTCACAAACTGTAGCATTATAGTTCTCGAGAAAAACTTTTTAAAAACATTTTCAATATATCTTTCTATCTTAAACTTTGAACCCCTCTTGGGGCCACAGTATTAGTCCAGTGCTAAAGTTTTAATTATTTGGAATCTACATTATTTAAGGATGCTTGCATAGTTATCTCACAAGCTGAAGCATTATAGTTCCCTAGAAAAAGATTTTTCAACATTTTCCCTCTATATTTCTATGCTAAACTTTGAACACCTCTTGGGGCCCCAGTATCAGATTGAGGTCACAGCTTTTATAATTTCGAATCTACACTATTTGAGGGTGCTTATGTAGTTATCTGACAAATTGATGCATTGTAGTTCTCGAAAAGAAGATTTTTAAACATTTTTAATATATACCGGTACTTCTACATTTAACTTTAAACCCATCTTGGGTCCCTAGTATTAGTCCAAGGGTCACTATTTTAAAACTGTCAAAGCTTCATTATCCAAGGTTGTATGCATGATAGTAATCTCACAAATGGAAGCATTGTAGTTCTCGAGAAGAAGATTTTTTAACATGTTACCTTTATATTTCTATAATAAACTTTGACCCCATCTTGCGGCCCCAGTATTGGGCCGGGGGTCACGATTTTACCAATTAGGAATCTACATAAGCGAAGGATGCATGCATAGAAATTCCACAAACTAAAACATTGTAATTCTTGAGAAGAAAATTTTTAAACTTTTCCTTTATGTTTTTTAAAATGTTTAAATTTTGAACCCCTCTTGGTGCCCATCAATTGTCCGGGAGTTACAATTTTTTGAATCTACATTATTTAAGGATGTACATGTATGCATAGTAATATCCCAAACAGTTGCACTATAGTTCTTGAGAAGAAGATTTTAAAACATTTTCCTATATATGTTAAAATTTAAACCCCTACTGGGGTCCCACTTTTTGTTCGGGGGTCATGATTTTTACAATCTTCATTATATATACAACCTTTTGTGTATGTATTGGCATTTTTGGTGAAGGGTTCTTGAGAATAAAATTTTTAAACATTTTTCATATGTAGTTCTATGTTAAACTTTGATCCCCGCCTGGGGCTGCAGTTTTGGTCTGAGGGTCACGATTTCTACAATTTAGAATCTTCATTATACATACAAGCATTTGTGTAAATATTGGCATTTCTGGTGCAGTGGTTCTTGAAAAGAAGATTTTTAAAACATTTTCCTATGTATTTCTATGTTTAACTTTGAACCTCGCCTGGGGCCCCAGTTTTGGTCCCAGGGTCACGATTTTTACAATTTAGAATCTTCACTATATATACAAGCTTTTGTGTAAATATTGGCATTTCTGGTGCAGTGGTTCTTGAGAAGAAGATTTTTTATACATTTTCCTATGTATTTCTATGTTAAACTTTGAACCCCGCCTGTGGCCCCAGTTTTGGTCCCAGGGTCACGATTTTTACAATTTAGAATCTTCACTATGTATACAAGCTTTTGTGTAAATATTGGCATTTCTGGTGCAGTGGTTCTTGAGAAGAAGATTTTTTAATCATTTTCCTATGTATTTCTTTGTTAAACTTTGAACCCCGCCTGGGGCCCCAGTTTTGGTCCCAGGGTCACGATTTTTACAATTTAGAATCTTCACTATATATACAAGCTTTTGTGTAAATATTGGCATTTCTGGTGCAGTGGTTCTTGAGAAGAAGATTTTTTATACATTTTCCTATGTATTTCTATGTTAAACTTTGAACCCCGCCTGTGGCCCCAGTTTTGGTCCCAGGGTCACGATTTTTACAATTTAGAATCTTCACTATGTATACAAGCTTTTGTGTAAATATTGGCATTTCTGGTGCAGTGGTTCTTGAGAAGAAGATTTTTTAATCATTTTCCTATGTATTTCTTTGTTAAACTTTGAACCCCGCCTGGGGCCCCAGTTTTGGTCCCAGGGTCACGATTTTTACAATTTAGAATCTTCACTATATATACAAGCTTTTGTGTAAATATTGGCATTTCTGGTGCAGTGGTTCTTGAGAAGAAGATTTTTAAAACATTTTCCTATGTATTTCTATGTTAAACTTTGAACCCCGCCTGGGGCCCCAGTGTTGGTCCGAGGGTCACGATTTTTACAATTTAGAATCTTCACTATATATACAAGCTTTTGTGTAAATATTGGCATTTCTGGTGCAGTGGTTCTTGAGAAGAAGATTTTTAAAGACATGCACCCTATACTCACTGTTTCGCAATTATCTCCCTTTTGAAAAGGGCTGTGCCCTTTATTTTAACAATTTATATTCCCCTTTCCATAAGGATGCTTTGTACCAAATTTGGTTAAATTTGGCCCAGTGGTTTTTGAGAAGAAGTTGAAAATGTGAAAAGTTTACAGACGGACGGACAGACAGACAGACGGACGGACGGACGGACGACGGACAACGGGTGATCAGAAAAGCTCACTTGAACCTTCGGTTCAGGTGAGCTAAAAAACTGTTTGGGTTGAGCACAAGAAATGGACAATTTTAAATTGAGATTTTTATAATTGAGATAATAAATTTAAGTACAAGTGACAGCTGATCTGACAATTTATTACCTGTCTATTACTCCTGGGTAGTCGGCCGATACGATTCCCATTAATGTCATAGATCCGAATGTGTCTGTTGTCGTGGGGTATTGCTATCAAACTCTGACTGGATGAAACTGCCAGTCTGAAAAACATTAAGTTTTAATCAGATAAGTAAACATTTTCATAAAACAACTTGTATGAAGCTGTTTGAATTCTAAAATGTTGCCTGTACATACATCTTTATGAAAATCAAATATTTATGTACTTGAAAACAATAACCTTTCAGTTCAAGTGTTACTTAAACAATACCATTCAATGATTGTACCAATTATAACATATGAATCTAAAATATGGATCAGATATAAAATCCTCAGAATGTTTTCCATTTGAAAATATTCATCATATTTTCAAAGATATTCTATGTGTACATAGAAAAGCACCAAATTTAGCAGTCAATGGTGAACTAGGTTCTTTTTCAATTAACTATTTATGTTTTGAAAGTACTAAATCAGACTAAGAAATATGGAATCAAATACCACATATAATAATGCACTTTAAGTATCAGCTTTCAAAAAGGACAAAAAGTTAGTTTTTAAAGAGTGATACTTCATGGCAAAACAAGATTTTTAATCTTCAACCAAATCTAAACTTGACATCTTCAGAAATTTCCCATAAGGATTTGAGGTTTAAGTTAAATAAAACTGTTGTTAATATGATCTATAAACAATTGAACAAAATCTCATCTTCTAACTCAGGAAAACTTTATTTCTAGAGTAAAATATTTAAAACTTCTACTGACTATAAACTGCAAGATTTAATACTTAAAGCTGCCCTTGAAAAAAGCATGACATGAAAGATCCCAGCTAACAAGATTAAGTGCATATTCACTATTTACTGCAACAGGTAGATATCGTACACCCATTATCCCTAACGTTAAACCTTTGATTTCAATGATGTGATATTTTTAATGAAAAATTATACTGTGGTAGTGATCCCATTAAAGAAATTGTTCATCCATGTGATTATAATACTACAAAACATCTATGTGTTTACTTAGATAAATGCTTTATGCAAAGAAAACAGTTCAAGGGACTTTAAAGAATTGTATAAATTGTCTTGCATGCTATAAACTTTCTGTTATAATATTCTTTTGTTTGTCATTTGATTTCATTTTGACAGTATGTCAACATAGTGATGTCAGTAATCTGAATTGAGATTGAACTAAAATATACATATACATTGTACGCCATTTTAAAATCTAGATCTTTTTCATAAAAAAATCTTATAATAGAATTCATATGAAATTGTCATCTTTAAATAAATATCATCTCAACTATGGTAAATGAAAGTTCAAGGAGTTCAAGGAAGGATAACTCAAGCAAAAATCATTGTCAACCGTTAAAGTTCAATACAAAGTTTTTTTTTCTTCAAAAATTGAGTTGGTGTGCGTACAATGTACATAGACATTTTGTCTGTCTTTAATCTTTCATGAAATGTGTTTTTAAAATGATTCCATTGTAATATTACAAAATACTAAGTTATGATTAATAGGCCGCATCTTTGATTCATTTTGTTTATGTTGCAACTGTCAGATTAATCTACTTTGTAATAAACAAAACGGGGAAAATAAGAACATTCTGAGAAAACAAAGCCACACCTCCAAAATCTAACCATACACACAAATAGGACATAAACAATCTGCCCTAATTCATTGATTGTACTCAACCAAAACATAAAAAACAATTGATATGATACAATCCTTGTTGTTATATGTACAAGCAATGGCTCATAATGTAAGGGGATTCACAAAAATAAATAGAAAGAAGTGCAAAGATAAAACACAAAGAAATGAACCTGTTGACAGAGGAGTCGATTCTAATGGCGGCCAGTGGGGACCTCATGTTCTTCACATCCCACACCTTCACCGTGCGATCATCACTCCCAGATACCACCTTATCTGACCCCGCAAACAACGCACTGGTGACCGGCCTGTCAATTACAATTACATATTTATATATAAAGATCATTGTGAAATATTAATAATGTCAACATAACTGAATTTCATTAAATTGCCTTGAGCAAGATAGAATTTACATTATAGAATGATGTACAGGCTATTAAGGCACCAAATCACAATCATGAAGTAATTCATGTGCTAAAAGTTTTACAGTGATTATTTATCATTTCTGAAATCAAATATAAAAATCAATTCCACAGTAAACATCTTTTCAAACATATTTAAAGATAAAAACTTCATGTGAGATTATAAATCTTAGCTTTATGTTATAAACATAAATATATGTATGTACTTACTGATTATGTCCTTGACACACATTGACCTGCATGCTGGGACTGCGGAAATCCCACAGTCTGAAGGTCGTGTCCTTGGAAGAGGTGACCACCAGTCTCTGGGAGTGGTGGGCCCTCACGTCAGTCAACTCCTGGTCATGACCTACATATGTTGTTTACATTAATCGATATACAATGTACATGTGCTATTAACAGAATACACAATGTAATTTAACATTGAAAAACAGTCTAAACTTACAAAAGCTTATTAATAAGCTACATGTATCCCATTAATGAAATAGGCATGAACACTAATCAAACTTACATAACAGAAAAATATAGAGTACCGTACATATCTACATTCTATCAAATCACAAAACTTGATACCAATTTTCACCACATTTGCATTACATGTAGGTTTCTATTGGTAACGTAAGTTCATGTGGTAGACAGATTGTAAAGGAGTTATTTTGGAAATGTTTCACTGTATATTCATCAATTATGCTATGTATAGATTATTTTCCCCTTGCCTGTAAGACATGTGATTTGGTCACCAGTTTCAGCATCAAACAAGATGGCAGTTCTATCCCATGATGCTGTGATGACCTGGTTTCCCTCCATCATCCAATCAGCTGCCACCACCACCCCTGTGTGTCCGGTCAGCTCCATAGAAGGTGTCCTCAGTGTGGCGGCTTCCCAAGCCTGCTCCACACTCTCAGCTAGAAAAACAGGTATCATTAGGTTGATTTGAACATTATTTTATTGTATTTCAAAGAATACAAGATGTTCAAACATAAGTTCTGGCAAACTTAAGAGGACTTCACCATTATGATGGATTTAGAATGATGGCTTTAAAATGGCTTAAAAATGAGTTTATATTGTCATTGATAAGGTACAATATAGGCCAGACTTCAGCTTTAACAAAATGAGCTTGGGTCCATGTACAAGTGGATTAAAATCACAGCTTTATGTTTATACGTGTGTAGGATACAATTTATCCCAGATTTTAAATTAATATGATTCTTAGGCAACTGAACTTAATAAACTTATGAATCAGATACAAAATTCTACCTTCTTGTTGCTCCTCTTTTTCAGAGTTGTCAACATCATCATCAACAGACACTGCACGCTGAAAATTAAAATATTTTGATATTTTGCTTTTATTTGAGATATTTATTAAGTACATCTTGACATCATTACTGTTGAAAAATGTCATCTTAAGTCTATTTACTCAGGGAAAGGTTTTCAAATTCCATCATAAATATTCTCATATACTCTACAGTTTTACTAAACTTGCATTTAATATAAAAATAAAAATTTCAGATTGAAATACTCAGTGTAAAATCATGGAATAGCTGATTTATTTAAAATGGTCCACAAGGCTGAATTAACTTTGTGTTATTCATCATCTATCTAGATCAATATTATTTCAATTAAGACAACATCAGTTTTTGAGATTCAATACATTTCAAAAGAAACTAAATTGAAAAACCTATTGTTTTTGTTAATATGGGAAAAATCATTCAGTACAAAATGGCAGAGCTTTGTCTTACCCCAAACCTCTTGCTTGACTCAGGGAGGGTGACATGTGCCCCCCAGATGTGAGCTGTGCGGTCCCCTGATGAGGTCAAGGCCAGTTCTCTCTCGGGGTGGAACCTTATAGAGTTCACTGACCCTTGATGACCCAAATACTGCAGTGCACATTGCTGGGTCTGTATAGACCATATTCTGGCTGAGTGGTCTACAAAAAGAATTAAAAAATTGTAATATTTTTACAGCACCATGTGATTTAATGGGCATTCTAGTTTAAAATTTTTATATTTAATAATTGCTGTAATATAATGCTCAAGGTTGAATACATGTATATATATTATACAAATAAATGTACAGTAAAACACGGTTATAGCGAACACGCTTATAATGAATTGACGTTTACAGCGAAGTGATTTTCATTCCCCGTGAGTTTATTTTATGTTGTAAACTTGACGGATATAACGAATTACGCTTATAACGAAGTACAATTGCCCGTCCCTGGGACTTCGTTATAAGCATGTTTT
This sequence comes from Magallana gigas, assembly GCF_963853765.1. NCBI lineage: Eukaryota > Metazoa > Mollusca > Bivalvia > Ostreida > Ostreidae > Magallana > Magallana gigas. The sequence goes on along the minus strand of NC_088857.1, from coordinate 44,322,863 downwards.
ACTGTACTTGATTTTATGCAAAGATATGTATCAATTGTAATCAAATGTACAGGTATAAATTCAGAGGTGTGGTAAAGAGAATTGGTATAAATTCTTTTAATAATTTAACTGCAAGTTTCTTCGTTTTATATCTATCAAATAGACATCCAAGTACTTAAGTACAAGTACTTGGGGATTGATCAAAATTAAGAATCTAAATAAAAAGGAGAAATATTCATTGGGGATTAAATTTTATCTATTTCACTGATAACATTAGTAAGTAGTAACTGAAGTTTAAATCCTAAATCAGAATTTTAAAATGGCAATGTGTTGAATAAGGTTAATTTTGAAACAACCAAACCATTTTGATGGTTAAATTTGAAATTTTGAAACAATTTTAGTTGACAAATCAACAAATGTTTAATCCCCAAATATATGTCTGCTTCTACAGTAACATGAGTTGTACATGTAGCCCTTACCGGCTGAGGCAGTTCCAAGCACCTGTTGTCCTGGGTGGCTGGCCCGTGACACCATCACCTCCCAGATCCCATCTCTGTGACCCTCAAATTTCCTGACCACCGAAAACAAGAGTGATGAGTTCCGAAAACTAGAGACAAACTTGCTCGTAGATGCCTTGTATGTAGTCTTGATTTTCTGGGAAATCTGACTAGCTGCTGTAAAGACAAAAAATAAAATAGATAGCATCTTTATACATATTCTTTTTATATAAACCTTCATGTGTCAAGACTTACTTTATGAACAGTAAAGTTTTGTTACCAGAAGCTTGTCTGATGATATCATGTCCCGCTGCAAGTTTAAGAAATTCCTTGACCAAAAATTAAAACTTACAAAAAAATTGCAAGTGAAAACTAAAATAAAAAAATAAGAACAGATGAAGAAATCACACTAAGTACTATTAAGTTAGACTATGACTTACATCGCTTGGGTTTGAGATTGACATCAGACGTGTCGGTATTGTCCATAGAATTGGGCTCCCTGTTTGTGGCTTCTACTCTCTCAGTCTGGGCATCAAGTCTCTCTTGTACTACATGAATCAGGATTCAAACTTTAAAGTCAATTTCATTTCATAAACAGCAATCAGAGTAGAAATTAATTCTTTTCTTTGCATACACATTTTGAATGATTATGGCATGCTGATGTGTTTGCAGAAATTTGTCCGTATTTTGAACACTTACTCAGAAAGCTACAACTCCTCAAAAAGTTAAAATATATATCCTTAAAAATCCATTATAATTGAAGTAATTATCAATCAACATTCACAAAAATACAATTCTATATCAACATTTTCATACAATCAATTATTGACTGTATCTCATTCCTAACTTTTAATTCAAAAATGTAGATAATAAGATGTCTTTTATACATTAAGTGATAAATAATTTCAATTCAAAATAATAGCCTTTAATAAGAAACCTACATGCAAGGTTTTCAGCATAGAGATTTTCAAATTCCTTTTCAATCTGTCCAAACAGATCATGTAGTCTTTTCCTGCAAAATAAAGTGTCTCTAAGTGAGATAATAAATTCTGATTGCTTTTAATTTGTTAGAAAAAATAAACCTCATTTACTGAAACACAAAAATTCAACAGATTTCAGATGACCTATTATTTCCTTTAAAGATGGGCCTTTTTTTAAATTTTTTTTTTTTTTTTTTTTTTTTGGGGGGGGGGGGGGTGAATACTGTAAATAATGGTTAAAAATCAGTGACAGATAGTGTCATCAAAGTTCAACTTCTAGATCTAGCACATCAATATCTTGAATATTTTATCTATAATGAAATCTCTATATGGAAGTCCTTTCTACTTTATTTAACCTTCATCAATTTCAAAGTTATAACTAAATCTGAATGCATTTCCAATCAAGTTCAAAATAATGAGATTTGAGCATTACAAGTCAAATAACAGGTGCTCATAGAGAACATTGTAAGAGATACAAAAATTGTGGGATCTTACTATGCATGTGCTACCGATATTTAAACATGCATTCATGTCAGACTGAATGTACCCTACTTACACAAATACTAAATATGAAAAATGCAGGATAGACATCAATTGGTTTCAGTTCTTACCTTAAATGTGGAGGCATGATATCTACGTCAGAATCAAACCTCAGCATTGGAGGAGACGATACTTCCTCATTTGCCTGATTTCTTCTCCTCGACCCCTTGGTCTTAGAGACTGGTTTGTTATTATCCAGTGGCATTGTAAGCAACCTTAGTTTGCTTAATGCTCGAAGTTCATTCCATGTTCATCTAAAACACACAAACATGAGTCACTCTCAACTCATCTTCGTTAGTTATGTACGTACATAAATGCAACGAGGAAAATCATGTTTTCACATGTACTATTTGAATCAAATATTTTGATTTTGTAACTTAATAGATATTTTTGGAAAGTAGTTTTGACCATATAACATGTTTAGAACCCAGTAAAGCTGCACATAAATGTATACACTTCTGACAGCTGTACCATCTGATTCGTGGATCAGATGTCAAATAGGCTACATTGTAAACAAGGAGTATACGATTCATATCACATGTAAAGAAAATAACACGCAGATTACAGATCGTATAGAAACTGCATTTTAAGATTTCTGATTGTAAAATGAGATCAGTTCAGTTTAGTGTAACATTTTTTATTATTTACACCCCTACTTACTAATTTAATTTGAGTATATCCAACCGGTAATTCAAGGCGGGCAACTAAACTTAAAACGAAAACGATCAAAAGTAATTTTTCCGAATTGTTGTTGAGCAAGTTCGTCAAGGTTCCAGTGAGTGACTCTTTATATTTTTTTCTTTTTTGTCTCTAGCCAGAAGACACGATTTATGTTTCAAATGAATGCTTATATTTCTTTTTAGCGCATCTACATGTACAGTGTTTTATAAATTTATTTTAAATTCAATTAATTATTTGTTCCTTCTTCATTCTATATATGTGTCCATGCTTATTCTCTTTTGAGAAAAGAGAATAGTCCATTCTCACAGCTTTAGTTTTTGACATTAAAATTTTTTTATGGTTTTGTATTTTGCCTGAACTAAGGTACATTGTATGCGAACATAAAAACATCCAGTTTTAAACAGTCATATAGGTACAGATGCACGCATTTTTTTTTTTTGTAAACCATGATCTGAATAATTTCAACAAAATGCTTTCAAACAAATTAAGTGCTGTTTTTGTGCAGACTTTCTGTTTTGGTCCGTCGGATGTTATATAAAGTTATAATGCCCTGACATGTGGTTGTCTAAAACCAATCAGATAACGCGTTATATAATAGAACTTACATGTAGATCTACATTTCTGCAGTTAGGTCGGTGTTAATTGAATTTCTCATAACCACAGATTATCAACGTCACCTCTTCTGTGAAAGCGTGACCCGTCCATAATGACAAAATCTTTGAAATATCCAAATATGAATTAAAAATATCTTGATATTCAACAAAATAAGATGTGAACGAAATGAGCCAAGTAGAGTGTGGTATCATCTAGTTGTTATTACTTTATTTTTGCACAAGTCAACATTTTGTTTAGTATTGGCACTTGCAAGGCTTGCCCTGAAAATAAAAATAAAATAATGTATAATTTTAATTTCGTTCTCAAGGTTGATTCAATGAAAATTCCGACAACAACAGTGAACACTGTCATCCGTATTATTGTTATCCTTACCATCTTCATTTCACAGACGTAGTAGTTCCTCTGGGTACAGCTATCGACATGCCAGTGATATTTGTAGCTGCTCCAGAAGATACCACAGTTATAGTCTCCTTTCTGATGGTACACAGGCTCGCCAGCATACCAGTCAAACTTGTGGCATCGTTTGTTGGAGAATCCCCAGCCCCATCTGTGGACGTTGGGATACAAGCAGTCGTTTAAACCGAACCACGCTCCAGGGGATACTACAAAATTAAAATCGTATACTGAGTACACGTATTTCAATCCCATTTATGCTTTATTTAATAAAAAAAAATACGGAAATAAACTCGAATTAGATAGGAGTATACAGCAAGTGGTTTTTTAAACTTATGTGGGTATTTTACCTTGGTACATAGACAGATGATGTCTGATGTAAGTGTTCTCGTGAGCTTCATCAATGTTACACAGGAATCCTCCCATAGAGGCACATTTCATCTGAATTAGAAGAATTTTTTTTTTTACTTTAAAAGTAAAAACACATCAAGTTTTTACACCGTAAAGGATCATTCCTTACCAAATGATATATTCAACTAAAAACAATGAACTTTGAATGTCAATTGCTAATATTATCTATATGTAGTTCATGTAGTATGAATAGTACCGAAGCCTGCCACCAGCTCAGCCTGTCTCTGCTGAAGTAGTAACAGCTCTGGTGGTACTGGAGCCATCCGGGAGGACAGTGTCTGCCAGTGAGCTTTGCGGCGGCATAACCAAAGGCACTGTATTTGGGGGCATTATCATAGCTGGCATTTACAACTGAAATATCAACAACAACGTATGTGAATGGGTATACATATTTACACGAGTTCAAAGAAAACTTAAAATGCTCACGCTTGATCTAGACCTACAAGTTCACTGTTTTTCTTCAAATTTTGACCTATACAATTCAAATTCCCCAAAAGAAAACAAACACAAAAAGACATAGCATTTATTTATATTCTAGTGCAAATCATAAAACTGGAATGATTTCACGATCTTTGTTATTTTTGAAGCTATTATTAAATTTCTTGAGTCAGAAGGTGAACTTTACCTGCCCAAAGGCAAATCAAAAGAACGACTGCTACAAACGACTTCATGGCTCCAGTATCTTTTGGAAACTGATTTCTGCTTTTTCAAATACTATGAACTATATATACCTGCTAAACGTAACAGCTTTACTCTGCATGTAAAAGGATTAACGCATTATAATGAATGAACGAAATTAATGGAGTGTACCTAACTGCATATAAGATATTACAATAGATTATATTGCTGAATTTGCGCAAAAGTCAACAACACTATGGTTAATTTGACATACATGAATAGGGCAAAAATAGTGAAATTGATCTGATGTCGTCAACATTATAAAACGAGATGAATTTGACAGAAGTCACCAATCAGGACTTGTCCCAAGATGAACATAGCCATAGCAGTTGCTCTTGCTCTCGGTGTTTTCTTGGCTGGTAAGACACCATTTGTTAAAATATTGACTTTCTATTGTAACTTACTTTTTTGAAGAAAATCGTATATTATGAAAATAATACACATCAAATAATGCTTTCAATAGAATATACACGTAAGACATAATGCTGTTTTCTCTTTTACATTTTCTAAATTCTTATCGGTGATTATCATTTTCTACAATAAAAAAAATAATGTTTACTTAGGATATTCATTAATAAAAAAAAACGAATAAATTGCGGAGAACGAACGGAATCTGAAATTTATGTAGGCAGAAGACAACACTCTCAATGATAATCTTCTTTTCCCTTTATTTGCCAGTGTCTGAGGCCAGCTATGACTTTGCACCAAAGTACCACGCCTTTAAGTATGCTGCAGCAAAATTTGTAGCAAGTGGCTGCGGACCAGGATGGCATCAGTACAACAACCGTTGTTATTGGTTCAGCAGACAAAAGCTCAACTGGTACACAGCCTCAGTAAGTGATAGAGATCATAGGACCTGATATTAAATGTTTCACCGAGGTATTGGTGGTAATTCTTAACGTTAATTGTAGATGAAATGTGCCGCCATGGGTGGTTATCTGGTCTCTATTGACCAATCTCACGAGAACACGTACGTCAGACACATGTTGAGTGTCTATGGAGGTATGTGGATTATTTACCCAAACCTATTACGTTTAAACATCGATACTACATTTCGAGTACTCAAGATAATGTGATAGCAGAGATTGTAACCCTAACATTGATTTTAACTGAATAGTAAGAGGAGGATCTTGGCTTGGCCTGAACGACATTCTGCGACCCAACAAACACAGATGGTGCTGGGGATTCGTTGCCAAGCCCTGCCACAAATTTGACTGGTACAGTAACGAACCCGTGTATCATGAGCACGGTGACTACAACTGCGGTTTGTTCAAGAGGTCCTACAAATACCACTGGCACGTCGACAGCTGTGGACAAAAGAACCACTATGTTTGCGAAAAACCACTGGTAAGAACAAACAGTTACAAAAAATATTACAATAGTTGAAATGTTTGCTCGACGGTTATTTTTTTTAAGTTTATAAAGGTTGAACAATTTTGCAGCTGCAATTTGTACGTTTTATTCTCTTTTCAGGGAAAGCCATGTGTTTGTGTCTATTAAACATTTTATTCCGATTAAATTCAAATTACAAAACATGCTTTACTTTTTTGTTTTAATTATTGAATTCTTTTAGTGAAAGATGACAACTATATATTTCCTTAAAGGGGGACGTCTATGTGTATTTTTCAATGATCCAGATCATTATTTAAAGAAGCTGACTTTAGTTTTCATTGCGCATGTTTCTGCGCATTCTACTAGAATACAGTATATTTGTTCTTTTAATGAATTTTTTATTCGATATCATTTATACAATTGAACACAACCAACAAAATACCAATTAAAATATTAAGCTTTTTAAAGGGAAATTTTATTTTTAAAACTATTTTTTCGTTGTGCGGTAGGTGAGCGTAGTCATTCTGCATTTATGACGTTATGATAAAATAAGGCTTTTTAGGAGTGCGTTATAATTTAAGAAGTAAGATAAAAGAAAAAGTATAAGCAGTACGCCGTTGAAAATCTACACACATAATAATTCTATCCTCGGGGGTACTTTTATTATTTTTGAACGAATCCGTTATATTAGTCAACACTTGTAATATTCCAAATATTAGCAAAATTTGGTGCATTTTCATATTTTGAGATGGCCCCCACTTAAAACCAGACAGTAGAATTTATCATTTTCAACATATAAGGTAGACAATGGTATTACTAATCACATATTACAATTTAAGAATTAAAGCTTTCGTAGTATTTTATTAATCTGCTTCGAATTACGGAAAATGACAATTTCGAATATATATTTATGTAAATGTATCTGTATTTTGAGATCACCCCTAAAAAGAACCAAAGGGTCGATTTTCTTCAACTTTCGTAGATAAACAAAAGTTGGTGTACTCTACATATGGTTAAAATAAAAAGAGTTTCGCTTTGCTATTGTTGTTTTTCCGCAACCACCCCCCCCCCTCCAAAATCGGCCTCCTTAAAATCTGACAGATAAACCGTTGGTGCATTATATAATTACTTTAGTGTAAGGAGTTTACAAATGAACTCAAATTTTAACTAACAAATGTTTTCAAAGAATAAGAGCAGTTTTTAGCTGTACTAAACAAGTTACTGGTATATAAGGAACATTTGATCACTGGACTTCATTTGCTTTTTTCTGTACATTCCAAACATACGAATTTGGTTTGTAGTACTGTAATGTAAATGTGACTACAAACCCAGGTTGTAAAAACAAACGCTTTAGCAGTATTTGCAAGAGTCTAGCATGCTATTACACACCTTCTGAAATGATACAAGATGTGAAAAGATGTAACCTGTTTTTTAAACCTAGACGATTAAATGACAACTTTTAAATGTTTGTTTGCTCATGGTTTAACAAGCACTCGTACAAACAAACAATAAAAATGTGTCAAGTAATTTATTAAACAATACATAAAAATCAAATGATAAAATTATTTGAAATAATCCCTTTTTCATGTATTCAAATTCTACTGGTTTCCTCGTTGTTGATTTTTACACATAAGAATACATTGCTATATTAGTTCTTAATTATCTCTTCTCTACACAAATCGCACACAGAACTTTTAACATCTATAATATACTAGACGTACATAGATAATCCATTCCATACAGACTCCAACCTCTACACATTGAAATAATTGTTTATTAAAAACCTCTACAGCATGAACTTGTAAACAATCTCAATTTTGAATCTTTGCATTTTTTATAATGAACATTTAACTCGTATTTTTATATATGGTATGTGCTCTTTGTTAAAAATAAACAAAATCATATTGATATGTACATCTTTCATCTATGTAAATATTTTAAAGTACAAAATCATCTTTTAAAATTGAGTTCATAGACGATCCTTAACGGTCCAAATATTTATACAAAATAGTATACATTTTCATGTGTATTGTGTAGGAGGTTTTCATAATCGATATCTCTCATATATAATTTAACATATTCATTGTTTACAGAATTGAATTTTTTATGTGTCCAGGGTACTGGAATATTTACTTTTAGTGATATACTATCAAAGCTCTTGTGTTTTTGACAATGAATCTTAATTCAAGGCTCAATATATATTGACATTGGTAACCATTGCATAAGGTAAGCAGATTTAAACAGCGGTGGGATCCATAACTATGATATGCAAGTTTTTTAAGACGAAGAACAATGTGCATTGCTGTGATGTGATAAGAATGACCATTAGATTGATATCATACTAAATGTCACAATTTTGGGCACATGCTTTTGCAGGAAACAACATTGTGTTCTGTAAATGTGATCCGTAGATCTCTCGGTAATATAAGCAAATACTTCCCTAAAGTGAAATTTGATTTTTTAAAAATTTTATGATTAATACATTTTGGTAAGTTATCTATGATACCTCTCCAGTCTTGTGCAGATTGGTTTTGTAATACTTTTTTAACTTTTGAATAAAGTCAGTTATAACTGCATATTGTTTGATGCCTATATTTATAAGACAACCCATATATATATATAAGTTGAGAAGTATTAATAAAACATAGTTTTGCTATAATTTTAACTTGTGCTTTTCAAATAATATTAAGTTTTGCTCTCTCAACTTCTAAGATACCGGTAATACATGGTGGTTTTTTGGTTTTTTAAATAAATGTTTTTATGATTCAAGAAGTTCATTTTTTTCTTTTATTTCATCACTTGTTCTGTATACAAACGAGAAGCACTTGTTCATACAAAAATCAAATTTATTAAAAAAATTATAAATATTCGAATTACTCTAATTGTTGAAGTCTTTTGTACTACATTTATGTGTCTGGAGCAGATAGAAGAATAACCACACACTGCATGTATAAAAAGGCTTAACAGTATATCAATGGTGTGGATGAACGTTGCTGACGTTGAAAAATTACCAAAATACACTTCCACAATATATATTATATTATACAATTGGAATATATGATGCTAATAATAACAAGCCAAGTAAGATGTTATCTAAATATTGTTTTATTTTGTATAACTCTACATTTTGCTTAGTATTGGCATTTGCAAGGCTTTCCCTGAAATTGTAAAAGAATGTAAATTTATATTTATCTGAATGCAGTTAAAAGTGATTGTAAACTCAGTAAACTTTTTTCTTTATCTACTTACCATCTTCATTTCACAGACGTAGTAGTTTCTCTGTGTACAGCTATCGACATGCCAATGATATTTGTAGCTGCTCCAGAAGATACCACAGTTATAGTCTCCTTTCTGATGGTACACAGGCTCGCCAGCATACCAGTCAAACTTGTGGCATCGTTTGTTGGAGAATCCCCAGCCCCATCTGTGGACGTTGGGGTACAAACAGTCGTTCAAACCGAACCACGCTCCAGGGGATACTATAAAAGCAGAAAAATGTAAGGTAAAAATATATTTATGTAGTATTTGTGCTTGGATACTGGATACTATTTCACATGCATACATAAACACCATAAAATGTGTAGCTTGATCAACAAGTAGTTTTTATTGCCCAAAAAACTGTGTTTCAGAATTTTAATCAGTCACTTTTAATCATGTTATTTGCATTGCCCATTTATGTAGGCATTATAAATCATTCCCGAAGTTGTTACTTTATATATAAATCTGAATGTTAGATACTTTATACAATTGATTTTCGATAGATTACCTTGGTACATAGAGAGGTGATGTCTGATGTAAGTGTTTTCGTGAGCTTCATCAATATTACACAGGAATCCTCCCATAGAAGCACATTTCATCTGAATTAAAAAAAAAAGTTTTTTTAAAAACACGTAAGGCATTAAGCAAATTAGGTTTATTTTCATCAATCTGCTTAAATTGTATTTGTGATAATATATTTATATTACTGAAGCCTGCCACCAGCTCAGCCTGTCTCTGCTGAAGTAGTAACAGCTCTGGTGGTACTGGAGCCATCCGGGAGGACAGTGTCTGCCAGTGAGCTTTGCAGCAGCATAACCAAAGGCACTGTATTTGGGGGCATTATCATAGCTGGCATTTACAACTGAAATGATCAAATATGGTAAAGAATTTATAAAAAAAAAACTAAGAACTTCATGTCAGACCTAGATCACATTACACACAAGACTTACAAGATTTATAAAAGTCTATTAAAGTCCCCCGTTCTTACAAAATAGGATTTATTTTTCTTTTGATTTGTCTTACGCAACACGTAATTTAATTGCACTACTACAGATGAACTGGTAGTCTTATCAAAATAATGTCACAATATGAATTTTACCTGCCCAGAGACAAATGATCAAAGCGACTGCTACAAACGACTTCATAGCTCCTGTTTTATTCGGTAACTGTCCTTTGCTCTAGAATACTGTGTGGTATATATACCTGCTAAAGTACACAATAGTTAGTATGCATGAAAAACTATTAACGCATCATGCTGAATAAACAAATTTAATGAAGCATACGAAACTGCCAGCAAGACGTTGCAAAGGACGAAATTGCTGAATTTGTGCGCAATGTAAGACCATGACCAGCCAACAACACAATGGTTAATTTGATAAACACGATTTAGGCGAGGATATGGAAATCGATCTGATTTGCCAACATTATAAAAAGAAATTTATTTCACAGAAGTCACCAATCAGGACTTGTCCCAAGATGAACATAGTCATAGCAGTTTCTCTTGCTCTCGGTGTCCTTGTGGCTGGTAAGACACCATTTGTAGGTTAAATGTAAAATCATACTTAAAAAAGAAATCTAATATTGATGAAAATCAGACAAAAATAACTCTTTAAATAAAATTTGTCATATAGTTGATTTATGTTTGAATATTTTTCCCTACTGTTATGATAAACATGTTGATGTTAATAATTCTCTACTCTAACAAAAGTTAATATTTTTATAATGGATTTCGATAAGAAAGTGAATATTTAGTTTGGTTGTTACTTAAACGAACAGATGTGAAATTCATTCAAAATCTTAATAGAGAGACTTTAAATTAACAATATTTTCATCTCCATATTTGGCAGTGTCCGAGGCCAGCTATGACTTTGCACCAAAGTACAGCGCTTTTAAGTACGCTGCAGCAAAATTTGTATCAGGTGGCTGTGGACCAGGATGGCATCAGTACAACAACCGTTGTTATTGGTTTAGCAGACAAAAACTCAACTGGTACACAGCCTCAGTAAGTGTCAAGTTACAAAATGAATGGAAATATATATTAATTTTTAAAAGATAAGATGATTCGGTTAATTAAATTTTTTGTAGTGTAGTTATACTAAAAGTTCAAATTGTCGTTTGATAGATGAAATGTGTAGCCATGGGTGGTTATCTGGTCTCTATTGATCAATCTCACGAGAACACGTACGTCAGACACATGTTGAGTGTCTATGGAGGTATGTGGATTCTTTTTTACGTTAAAACATCGGTGCTGAATTTCATTTACTTCGGGGAATATCATAGCACAGTTTATAACTTAAGATTAATTGTAAAGTTAGAGGAGGATCTTGGCTTGGCCTGAACGACATTCTGCGACCCAACAAACACAGGTGGTGCTGGGGATTCGTTGCCAAGCCCTGCCACAAATTTGACTGGTACAGTAACGAACCCGTGTATCATGAGCACGGTGACTACAACTGCGGTATGTTCAAGAGGTCCTACAAATTCCACTGGCACGTCGACAGCTGTGGACAAAAGAACCACTATGTTTGCGAAAAACCACTGGTAAGAACAAAATGTTTCAAAAAATATTTTCAAATTTTGAATGACATTAAAAACTCGATATTTTTTTCTAGGTTTTAATAAAGGTGTAACAATGACACAGTCACTCTAATGTGTACGTTTTATTTTCTTTTTAGGGAAAGCCATGTGTTTGTGTTTATTAGACGTTTTCTTCTAAATAAATTCCATTGAAGAAAATCAATTTCTTGGTTTTTTTGTTTAAATATTGAATTTTTCTAGTGAAAAGTCTAAGAAAAATATCTTTCAATGCTTACGATAATTATTTAACATGAGAAAGATAATCTTCTGCATAGAAAATTCGTTAAGTGTTCAAATTTCCAACCGCTCTACCACTTTAATTTCAACGGAAGTAGTAATATTCTGCCGAACTACAGTGGGGTTTTTTTCAATTGTGCGAGTTAATTTTCTTAACCTTTTCAATTTATCATAATGAAATTTGTAGTCTTGTCAAAAGCAACGTTATAGTTATCAATGTGAAAGGCTATATGATATTTGACTACATGACCAACCCGTATTTTTGTCGTGATATCAATCCAAATTGATACCTTTTTTTATAAGAAATGGTTAAATTCAGTCAAAATCATCATCATCAAATGACATATTGAGATAAAGGTTTGTTTTTTTAAATGAAAAATATCAATTTGAATAATTTTTGTTTTATATCACTTTATTTCATGAACATCTCTAGTCCTAATTAAATAATCTTCTTAACACTCAAACTTTTGAGAATGTTGTCGAAAATAAGTTACGTTAAATCTCTCTTCCTAACAAACGAAAAAGATGAAAAGATTTGCACTAACCTCAAAGTTTTACGTTTAAAATGTATTCAACTACCAATCCACTATTATCTTTATCTTATGAAGATAAAATGGAGAACACGTAACAAGCGGTAAAATCTATTGTAGATACAGTAAGTTTAATAGTTCTAAGGGTGTTATTTTTGTTTCATTAGCTGTTATATTTTTAAACTTTACCTAGTTTTTTTGATAATAATCATGCACGTAGCATCAAGGGTAGGTGGAGGAGGGGGCAAGAATGGGACAATCTTCCTACTTATTTTTGCAGCCCTTAACATCACTTAAATTAAATGTATAGAAACTTGAATTTTTTAAGAAAGTGGCTTAAAATTGAAGGGAAATAAAACAAAATAAACATTACAATTGACGGTTTGAAATTTTTAAGGCAGTGTCATATCGCCTTTCCTCTACGAATAAGGATTTTGAGTACATGATGATTGTTGTTTTTAATTGCTTGTCAGGATATTAGATATTAAACCGACCCCCCCCCCCCACTTTCAAAAAATATTCTACGAGCCTTTGAAAATAAAGACAGCAATAACTTTTGGTTTTGATATAAATAACCGTAACATAATAATTCAGCATCCTGAATGACGTCATCGAACATCAAATGTCGAATGGCGTATCATTCTCAATGTGCAAAATATGATATCACGTAGAATACCAAAAACTGTATTAAAACAAAAGAAAGCTGCTAGTTTTGTTTGATTTTTTAAAAACTATTTTACATTGAAATCATTTCTTTTTTCCATTATTGACAAGATTATCAAATGTCATTTGATGCAAAATATTTCTTAAATTTTCAAGCAATATATAATTTTTTTTTTACAATTTAGGACATAAAGTATATGAAAAGAGTCATGCAGTAAATTTGACATGTCTCAGTATTGAATCTTGCTATTCTATAACAAAGTTTTCTGACATTAATATAAATTACTTTATCGTGAATGTAATGTAAATTGACTTTTTGAATATGTCGACTTGCAAGTGATATTTGATTTTACATTCATTTTGATATTGCTCGTATCTTAACTATATCAAATTTACCGGTGTAAACCGGTATTAATGATCTAACCTAGCTCAAATGTAAAACGTATCAGCATTTTGCAGTACATACCCGTCAAATATACGTTATTTATTCTGTAAGATACCTTTCAGAAATCCTTGCAGAAAGTATCTGATTTAAAATAAGTAGTATGATTTCTAGAATCACATGGTAATCAAATACAATACGATGTGAACATCCACCTTTTAAACCTTTATTGCTAGTTTTGCTTTCCATTAATCAGAATGTTTATATGACATTTGAAGTCAAATAAGAACGATCAGGAATCCAATGCGCTTTATACGACTTCATTCGAAAGACAAAGTTTTAAAATCTTAACAGTACACGTCAATGTGCAATAGCGGATAAAAACTTTACCAATTGAAACTAATCATGAAATAGACTTCAAGTTTCCATTGTAGCATAGTTTGCACGTAGCTTACATCCATCTTTGGGTCCCTTTTAATATACCTCCGAAAAATAAAAACAAAATGAGATTAATTTATCTCCTACAACAGATAAAATATTCTTCTTAAGGTTTTCCACCCATAACAGTCTTATTTCATATCTAATAATTTGCAAGTTGATTACGAATTTCTAACTGTGATTTTAAGGGGTGTATTATATTCCAAATATTCATCTTTGAAATTTTTAAAGATTTTGAATATTAACAAAATCACATCTTCAAATTAACATTTAAGTCTATAGAAAAATGCATTTTGAAAAATATAGTTCAAATAATTTTCCCACATATCTCTTGGTAAAAAGTTGCAAAAATTTTCCCATTCTTTGAAAATGCCAAAAGAAATCATTTTACCGTACATTTTTTTAGAAATTGATTTTTTGCTAATTTTTGCAATGGGCTGACAACTCGATCTTTCAAAAAGTTTCAATTTGAAAATGTTTATCTGATCGGCTACTTAAATATTCCCGAGTTTGGTTTATGTCAGCCTCATAATAATTTTTAAATACGTATTGATGTAGTCTATATAAATCAAAATTGTTGAATTCACCTCATTTATTGAAGGACTACCTTAAATATGAAAAGGTATTAGAAGTTTTTTGACCAGTTATTAATTTCAGAGGTTTTCTCTTGAATTAAACGGATTAATTATAAAAGAGAATTGTTGGATAATATAATACAAAATCAAATGAATAGGGTAAACAAACGCATTTGTTTTAAAATCCCAGATCTAGACAATTAAATGAGAAAAAATTACATGTTTCTTTCCTCATGATTCAGTTAAGACTTTTTTAGGAAAATAAAATTAAAAAATCCAAATCTTTATTCACTTTTGTGTAATAATTTTCTCAAGACAATGGTGTCATATACACAAGAAGTGTGAAACCTAATGCATGAATTATTTTGAATAATACCAAGGCATCATCTTTTTTCATAAAGTCTAATTACACTGGCTTCCTGTTTTATAAACAAGGGAAACTTTGGTATGTTATTTCTTAATTATCTCTACTTTCTCAAATGTCGCACAAATCACTTACACGTACTCAAAACCTCTAAATCATATTGATAATGTTGGTATCAACCCATGCGCGGATCTAGAGGGGGGGTCGGGGGGGTCCCGACCCCCCCCCCCCTGGAAAATGAAAATTTATTAAATTTACATAGTAAAATTATCGCGAAAATATGCCTCGGACCCCCCCCCCCCCCTGGCAAACACAATTATCCTTCGAACCCCCCCTGGAAAAATTTTCTGGATCCGCGCATGCAACCTTTACATCAGTTATTTGTAATAAACCTCTACAGCAATAAATAGTAATAAATATGTAAGTTTAAAACATCACATGACATTAAAAGTAAATAATAATGAGCAATACATCTACATGTTCATGTAATTTCATGTGTGATATTTGCTCTTTGTTGAGAATAAACAATTTTACATTTAGTTCATAGAGGATCCATAAAGGACGAATTGTTTACAAAAATAAAGGATTAATTTTCTCACTTATATTCTTGTGTGCTTTTTAAAAAATATGCAATATATATTTATGTCATGCATGCATTATCATAACTGTTTAGAACTTGCACGCATTATGCAGAATGTATAAAGTATAAGCTACGTTATAAATATTACCATAAATCAAAACAATCGTCGGTTACATCCAAAGCCAAATTACGATTTTCGAAATACTTTGATTGTAAATGATTCAAATGTATGCTTGTGCATGACCACAAATATAATTTAAATCTTCATTACCTTACATTGCAATGACGCATAGGCATGTTTACAGCATCTTCATCCTTTTGCATATGTTCATATGTTGTAGAAAACTATCAATTAATGACCGTGCTTTATATATAAAATATCTATGACAGAATATCTGTGTTTTTGACAACGTTCCTTAATTCAGTGCTTAACATTAATATACTTTTGTGTACAATTGTTTCAGGTACGCGGGAATGAACCGCGTTAGGATCCAAAATTTAAATATATATTTATCACCATCAAGTCTATCGAAAGTAGATACATGTATGTCACAAAAGCAAATAATTTCTAGTCTTTCTGGTGCAGACATAGAGATAACCACACACCTCAAATCACACGATTTTCCACATTGATGAACATTGCCCTTATCTGTTTATTACAACACCATATCAATCATCGTCAAATTTCTTAACCGTGACACTTTCAAAATCAATATATCTTTGCGAAAATTCAAAATAAACGGCAACATTATAAACTATATCATAAAATCACCGACGTAAAAAACAAAACAAAGTGGAGTGTAATCTAAATATTTTTATTTTTATATCACTCCACGTTTACTTAGTATTGACACTTGCAAGGCTTGCCCTGAAATTAAAGAAAAAATGTAAATTCATTGTTATTTGCATTTGAGAATAATTGTAAACTCAAATTACTATCATCTACTTACCATCTTCATCTCACAAACGTAATAGTTTCTCTGGGTACAGCTATCGACATGCCAGTGATATTTGTAGCTGCTCCAGAAGATACCACAGTTATAGTCTCCTTTCTGATGGTACACAGGCTCGCCAGCATACCAGTCAAACTTGTGGCATCGTTTGTTGGAGAATCCCCAGCCCCATCTGTGGACGTTGGGATACAAACAGTCGTTCAAACCGAACCACGCTCCAGGGGATACTATAAAAGCAGAACATACATGTATTTAAAGTAAAATGTTACATAAGTATTCTGACCCTTGACCAATCTGCATACTTATACACTATCAAATGTGAAGCTTGATTCATACTTTTTTCTTGCTGTTGAACTGTTTGAACACTGTCAGTCACTTTCTTTGCATTTTCAATTGATGTAAGCATTATAATTGAATTTTGCAGGTCTACTTTATATATAAACCTCCGAGTTAAACAATTTAAATATTTGCCGGTAAAATACCTTGGTACATAGACAGGTGATGTCTGATGTAAGTGTTCTCGTGAGCTTCATCAATGTTACACAAGAACCCTCCCATAGAGGCACATTTCATCTGAATTAGAACAGAAAAAAATGTGTTTTAAGTAAAAACACATCAGGCATTAAGCGGATTAGGTTTATTTTCACCAATGATATTCATCACCGTAGTGTTGCTGATTTAATATATATGTTTTGGCATGGCTGTATATATATTACCGAAGCCTGCCACCAGCTCAGCCTGTCTCTGCTGAAGTAGTAACAGCTCTGGTGGTACTGGAGCCATCCGGGAGGACAGTGTCTGCCAGTGAGCTTTGCGGCGGCATAACCAAAGGCACTGTATTTGGGGGCATTATCATAGCTGGCATTTACAACTAAAATAAGAAAATGAATTTAAACAAGGTAACCATCTTGTGTACCAGTTCCAAAACTTCACGTCCGATTAAGACTTGGGTTTTTTTATTTCAAAACATTGGGTATCATTTTAATGTTATCCTTCAGTACTTTTTTTACATTCAAGCTAAAAGAAATTCAAAACGTTTACCGATTTCAACAAATTCGTAGGAAGTAAACAGTTTATCTCGTTTTTAAGTAGTACATGTATTTTTTTAATTTTCCGAAACATCACGTAGGTTAGATAAAACTCTTTTAAAAGAAACAAATCATTAGCTGAAGTTTACCTGCCCAGAGACAAAGCACAAAAATGAATGCTACAAACGACTTCATGGCTCCGGTATCTTTCGGAAACTGTCCATTGCTCTCCGATAGTGTGCATTATATATATTTGCAAAAGTTCACAGCATTAACAAAGTATATAAACGCTATTCATGTAAAATGTTTAGCTGAGTAGAAGAAATTAATGCAGCATATATATTTGCGTAAAAGACATTGCAAATCAAAAAATTGCTGAATTTGCGTAACAAAATGTGACTTCGTTATGTTAAGAAGAGTATGGTTAATTTGACACACATGATTAAGGCGAAAATATGGAAATTGATTTCAGGTCGCCAACATTATAAAAGTATATATATTTTACAGAAGTCACCAATCAGAAACTATTCCAAGATGAACATATTCGTTGCAGTTGCTCTTGCTTTCGGAGTATTTGTAGCTGGTAAGACAACATTTGTAATTAAAATCAACTTCGTATTTGTTTTTAAAGGAATCTGTTAAATTGATGAAATTCAAACCAGACAGAAAAATCTATCATAAGGAAAATTAGTTTTTAAAATGAATATTGATTATAGCGCAGATATCTAAGTTTAGAAGAGATCTGGAAGATCTTCTCTTCTCTATATTTGGCAGTGTCTGAGGCCAGCTATGACTTTGCACCAAAGTACCACGCCTTTAAGTATGCAGCAGCAAAATTTGTAGCAAGTGGCTGCGGACCAGGATGGCATCAGTACAACAACCGTTGTTATTGGTTCAGCAGACAAAAGCTCAACTGGTACACTGCCTCAGTAAGTGGTTATGAAGATTTGATCTGATAGTGATACAAGTAACTTTCTTGTCGAAGTGCAAAACTGAAACATTGGCGGTAAAATAAAAAGTTAAAATAATTTTTTTTTCAATTTTCAGCCTTAGTAAGCGTCGAAGTAACATATGATAGCTGTATGTTTGAATATTTTTAATATAATAGTGATTTTCATTGTAATACTATGGTTTTTAAATTTTAAATTAAATTTTTATATTGTCTTTTGATAGATGAAATGTGCCGCCATGGGTGGTTATCTGGTCTCAATTGACCAATCTCACGAAAATACTTACGTCAGACACATGTTGAGTGTCTATGGAGGTATTATTTTCCTAGCCCTTTTACTTTTAAACATTCATATTTCTTTTCGATTTCTCAAGTGAATGAAATATTAGGAATTGTAACCTTACCATTGATTTTAACTGGATAGTAAGAGGAGGATCTTGGCTTGGTCTGAACGACATTCTGCGACCCAACAAACACAGGTGGTGCTGGGGATTCGTTGCCAAGCCCTGCCACAAATTTGACTGGTACAGTAACGAACCCGTGTATCATGAGCATGGTGACTACAACTGCGGTCTGTTCAAGAGGTCCTACAAATACCACTGGCACGTCGACAGCTGTGGACAAAAGAACCACTATGTTTGCGAAAAACCACTGGTAAGAACAAACAGTTACAAAATATCAAGACCGATGAATAATAACAAAAAAATTGACAGCTACTAGTATTTGTTTTGAGGTTTTTTTTATATAACGGATAAACTACATGTATTTTGCAACTGTGATGTGCATATTTTATTCTCTTTTGCAGGGAAAGCCATGTGTTTGTGTTTATTAGACTTTATCTTGAAAATAAATTCAAAGTACAGAAAATAGTACTTGTTTTTTTATTCACCACATTGTATTATTTTAGTATAAAGATGATATCTGTTCAGTAGAGAGGGGTGGTTAGAGGATTGTCTTATAGATCAACATTTGATATCAGAACTTAATAATGTTAGAAAACTGTTATATCATTAATATACATGCGTGTATATCATCAATAGAGTCCTTTAAAGACCGGGGTTGGGGTATAAATAGCAGCCAATGAGTAAAATGGAGGAAATTTCAATTTTCTTGCCACCTTTCACTTCAGAGAAGAAATTTCTGAATTTAAACATTTATCAACAAAAATTTTAAAATAATTTTTGTTCCATAACTCAAGTCAACTGAAAGGCTTTTTCAGATAATAAAATATTAATTATAGGTGCTTTATTTCTCTTGAAATTTTCATTTAAAGTTTTGAAGTGAACCAGAAATTCAAATTTCCTCAGATTTGATTGACAGTTGCTTATTGTTTACATTTCTACCGGAAATGCCTATTGCTATAGACGCACTCACAATAAATGGCGGACAGCTTGTCTTACCTCAAAACTGAATAACACAAAGTAATCCCTGTAATTGTTTTATCACTTCGTTATCACTTTGCTAATCATATACAAATAGAAAGAACACACATGTTTACAGCCTAGTGTCCGTCCTGCTGCTTTACTCTCCGTATCAAGTTCCTTATCAATGAATGCATGGGGCCTTCGTGGACGGATTAATTACAGTCGGACTTCGAGATTATAAAATGTTATCAATGATATACAGCACACTGATCGAAAACATTACCAATTATCATTAAAAATGTATGAGGGTTTTACTCCCAGCGATGTCCCATATATGGCACATTTTTTAGATTTGGAAGCCACCTTCTCACTGTCTCTAAAACACATGAAGGTAAAACATCCCTACGATGACAAACTACGCCACGCAGCCTCGGATTTTGGTGCATAATCTCAAGTTTTCGGCTTTTGTATCTTGGGTCTTGAAATACACCTCTGTGGAACAGCATAGTCCAGAAAAATTTATATTTTTCTTTTCTTAGAGAACTATTCCGTCTGCTTGGTGGTTCACATTCCGATTTCCACCACATCTGATGGTTTCTTTCATTGGTTATACAGGGTCTGCATAAGCAATGGGGACATTCCTCAACATTGTTGTCCTGGGGAATGTGAAATGTCCGTTCAAAATTTCCCAGCACGTCACCATTCTCATCTGTCTCATCAGCATTGCTCTGAATTCCTTCACCTGTTGCTTCTTCCAAATCCCAATTATTGAAGTTAAAAAACTGTATAATTGCTTCTCTTTGCTCTGAATTTACCCTCAGTGAAATTACACTTGTGTCTTCTTTTTCCGCCATTATTTTGTTTCTGAGTATTTTGGAGGGAATTTTATTAAGGCAGAGGTAAAACAAAAGGATATTTTAGTACTGGTATATTCTAAAATACTTTACATCAAATATTCACAGTTATATTGTAAAACAAAATTTGAATGTATTGGGAAAAATGCTTTTTTCTAATACAAAGATAGTTCAGAAGTAAGTTTACTGCCAATAATTTCATGGTAAATATCTCATTATTATGAAAACACCTCTGTGGAACCTCACACAAGTTTGCTGATTTGGAGGCTGATTTATTGACATTTGGCGGGAGGGATTCCCCACTGAGCCAGGACTCATGTGCATTAGACTCTTCCAACAGAGCGTCCATGGGGGTGGATCATCTTTATTTTTACCACATTTTTAAAAAGTTTTACATGTATCATGAATTGAGACTTTTGGTCTTTATTCAAAACTACATTTATTAAATAAATTTCACAAGCATATTCAGAGTTATTGGATTTACCATTAATTGTGGAAAGTACACTTTAACAGCAAGACTTTCACAACTCTAATAATGGCACAGCCCAGTGAAATATGATACTAAGAGTATATATGTATATACATATATATTTTCATTTGTTGCCATCCATAGCAAAAAGTACATATATACTGTTATTATACTGAGTCTTTAATTTTAATCATGGAAGAAAGCAAACGAAAACGTCCCCCAACTTTTAAGTTGGAAATTCCAGCAAGTGCTGAAAAGAAGCAGGAAATGTTGCACAATCTCCAAAGTGTAAGAGAAGTTCTTGTAAGAAAATTGGGAAGACCTGTCAACAATACAGATATAATGGATGCTTTGTTGAATTCTTGGAAGTTATCTGCTGAAGATGAAGAACAAAGTCCTAAAACACCAGGAACCTTTATCAATGTAAAGAGAGGACAGGTTAACCAAGACTTTTTTGTGACATCACTATCTTCTATCAAGAAGCTTATGGATATAACTGCTACTCATGGAAGGTATTGTCATGGAAAATTGGAAGTTAGAAAAGTGACAAAACGTGGACATGTCGTCTCTTTGAAGTTATGCTGTACAAAACCAGGACATGCTCCACATAAGTACATTTGGGCATCATCTCCCTATCTGCCAAATGGAAAATATTTAATAAACCAAAGAATAAACCATGCTTTCCTGTGTAGTGGCATGCTTCCTTCCCATTACTCCCGATTTTGCACTTCTGCAGGACTTGGAGTGCTGTCGAAAGAAAAGAGAACTTCTTTTTTTAAAATGTACAAAACGTTTGTACAACAGGAGTATGAGGATTCCATAAGTACTGCGCTGTTGGAAGAAATCGGTATGTACGAAGATTTAGATGGAATTGATATCATCACAGATGCTCGGCACGGGTGGCGGAAAAATGCCAAGGACACCAGTGTAGTAGCAGTTGGCGAAAAAAGTCACAAGATTTTAAATTGCGTGCACATTACCACTGCTGATGATCCTGTAACACAGCGACATGAAAAAATCGGGACTGAAAAAAATTACCGTGATTTAGAAGGTAGAACAAGTCACTGTTCAAATTCACACCCATGACCGCAACCTTTCCATCAATAAAATGGTGAAGGAAGCAGTGAGTACAACAAACCAAAATGATATCTGGCATGGGATTAAAAGTGTAAAAAAGGCAATGTCATTAGTTTCTAGCGGGCCTAGATACAAAGAGGGGAAAACCTGGTCCGAGGAGTTGTATGACAAACCTGAACCTGTAGCAACTCATTTTTATTGGGCGATAAAGAATTGCAATGGAGATTCCAGCACTTTAAGATCAATGTTAGAAAACTGTGTTGAACACTACAAAGGGAATCACAAGCAGTGTCATTCGGAATCAAGATGTTAAAAGGACCCTAACTATGAACCATCTAAAATTGTTATACAGAACCCAGTGGCTGAAAAATTATTGAGAAATGTCATTATCAATTCACTGATTTATAAATACCCTGAAGATTTTAAATTAGGACGTGACACTTACTATGTTGAAAGTTTTAACAACACTTTAAATATTTATGAAGACAAAAGGATTGCTTTCGGTAGTGACCAGTATAAAGTGCGGGCATTTTTAGGTACATGTCACTGGAATGAAAATGTTGGGAGGGATTTCACTTCAGTTTCTTACAAAAGTGACCCTAAAGCCCCAAGAAGAAAAGTGGGTAAAAAGAACTACAAGAAACAAACATATCAGTTCAGAAATAACATTTGGAAAAGATACATTAAATCTGTGTTTTCAAAACGAAGGAAATAATAAAAATTAATCAGGTTTCTTGTGATCTTTTAATTCTCTTATCAGCACGTGCTTGTGGTATGCAGCTATCCATAAATAACTTCACTCTGCAGTGTTATCAGTGAGGAGGTGTGGCCTGCCTCCTTATATGCTTAATTGCCGTCCGTGTGGATATTTTACTAGGTCAACCCCGGTCTTTAAGTTGAGAGCATTGAAACTGGGATGGATACTGTATCTAAACTTGACCTAGATATAATATAGATAAACCTGTATAACAAATTTCATTACAATATGTTCATCCTCTGCGAAGAAAATGAGCGGAAACTGCAAATAACTGACATTTTTCTACGTCCAAGAGCCATAACTCTGTCAAAAATTGTTTGATCGTACTCAATATCAAACTTGACCTAGATATTATCATGATAACCTGTATACCAAATTTCATTATAATATGTTCATTCTCTGCGAAAAAAATGAGCGGAAACTTCAAATAACTGAAATTTTTGTACGTCCAAGGGGCATAACTCTGTCGAAAATTGCTTGATGATACCCAATATTAAACTTGACCTAGATATTATGATAATAAACCTGTATACCAAATTTCATTTCAATATGTTCATCCCAGGGGAAGAAAATGAGCGGAAACTGCAAATAACTGACATTTTTGTACGTCAAAGGGCCATGACTCTGTCGAAAATTGCTTGATCGAAACCAATATCAAACTTGACCTAGATATTATCATGATAAATCTGTATACCAAATTTCCTTTTAATGTGTTGATCCTCTACGAAAAAATGAGTGGAAACTTCAAATAACTGGAATTTTTATAATTTCAAGGGCCATAACTTTGTCGAAAATTTCTTGATCGTACCCAATATCAAACTTGACTTAGATATTGTCATGATAACCTGTATACCAAATTTTATTTCAATTTATTTATCCCTTGCGAAGACAATGAGCGGAAACTGCAAATAACTGAAATTTTTGTACGTCAAAGGGCCATAACTCTGTAGAAAATTGCTCTCTCGATCGTACCCAATATCTGACCTAGATTTAATCATAATAAAGCTGTTTACAAAATTTCATTTCAATATGTTCATCCCGTGCGAAGAAAATGAGCGGAAACTGCAAATAACTGGAGTTTTTGTACGTCCAAGGGCCATAACTCTGTCGTACCCAATATCGAACTTCACCTAAATGTTATCATGATAAGCCTGTATACCAAATTTCAATTCAATATATTCATCCTCTGCGAAGAAAATGAATGGAATCTGTTGGTTGACCGACCGACCGACCGACCGACCGACAGACAGCAGCAAAGCAATATGCCCTCTCTTCTTCGAAGGGGGGCATAATTAAAAACGATGCTTCGGATGGTTATGATACTTCTCATTGAATTTGTTTACAAAATTTTTTTAATGTAAAAGAGAAGTGGTACAGAATTGGTGATTTTCATCTCGCTTTTGATGAAATCAGCAAATTGTTTGCTTAAAATATCTCACAGCACCTAGTAATAGAACTTTAAAGATACTACGTCACAAGATTCAACTGGCGATTCAACTGTTTTGTGAAAGTGTTTGCATCATCCAATTTTCCTGTATATCTACAAAGCTTATTAATTGATCTTTCTGGTTTAAACCACAGCTCATTAGTTTAAGCTTCCTGAATTAATTTTTCGAAAATATATATATTTTTTATCTAAAATTAGTTATTTTTCCCAATTTGACTTGTACATCTCTTATCCATCATGCTATCTATTGTAATCAAATAATTTTCGGATGATTTGAAAAAATAAATTTTAAGGTGTAGTTAGCCAATTTCGAATAATAATAGCATTAGTTTTGATAAAGATTTTGTTAATTTTTTATACACAATCCTTTTTGTCATTAGATTCTACTTTTTTTATTTTGGAGTAAAGTTATGAAAGCAAAAAAAATGATAAATAAAACTTCACATACCCGACTCTACAACATTACTTGATAATCCTTCATAGTATGAATATCAGTTGATATGGTAAATACCCCAAAAATCTAATAAAGGGGTATAAATACCCCGACAAATGATTGCATCATCACATCAATACTTTCTGTATAGTTAGTTTTTGTTTTTGACAACTACAAATTCAGAAGGTATCCCCGTTTGTGCATCATTTATTCATATAAACACAGGTCACAAACGTTTCATTGTTTTCAAACAAATGTACATAGTTTACTACCAAACAGTTGTGATATAAAATGTATGAACTTAAAAAGGCTAGTGTATGCACATTTATTTGCATATTGTAAACCAAAGTTGGCAGATCCAAAGTATCTGCCCGATGGAGAACTCGAACTACACTTTCCGCCATGACGTTAATTAGTCAAACCACGTTCCTTGGCACCCTGTTCTGGAAAGTTCTCTAAACTAAAATTCGTCAAATTGTTATATTTAATTTATAAACTTTTTTGTATCAACAAAAGATGTCCAATCCAAAAAGTGTGCCCGCTATTCGTGATGTATACTTGTACTATACTTTTCGCCATAACGTTATTTTAAAGTCTTCCCGCGTTTTTGGTTTCCCCTTTCTGGAAAGTTCTGTCCCATTTTACAACCACGTGTCGTGCTTTGCAAGCTTTTTATACATCAAACTAAAATCAAGCGCTTAAATTTACACTTTTCACCTTACGTAAATTAGTCAACCTGCGTTCTTAGATACACTGTTCAGGGTGGTTCTGTTTCATTCTCTCGCCAGAGGTCATGCTTTGCAAGAGTCATTACAACTTAAATCGCGCGTTCAAGAAACGAATTGACTTATTTTAAATATTCAACATTTTCAAATCTTAACTTTAATATATACCCAAAGAAAGTTCCCAGTAAGTATATTCACTCTTTACGTAATCATTCAATATTATTTCATTGCAAGCATATAATTTGATGCAAACTCCAACTGACTTGGATCCGGAAAAGCGTGTTCACCGCCTTACTCATATTTTTGCTATTTCGGGCTGGTTTATCGAAAATGAAAAAAGGTTTTTAATTGATTTGACAATAATTACTCATCAGATTAAATTCATTTACTGCTATTTTTATTTTTGTTTTGGCAAAATGTCTTCATTTAAAAGTATAGATTGTACTAAAATGTATCAAACATGTCCTAAAAATCTATGCATGAAACCATAACGTTTTTGAAATTAATAGAATAAGTGGATGATGTAATTCTGGGGTATTTTTGTAATTTTTTGACTTAATTATACAAAGGTTTTATTACTAGCATATGATATGTAACCTGAGACATTGACATGTTCTTACAACAAATACACGAACTTGAGTTAGAGACTAGAACAATTTCAATTAGATTTTCTATTTTTTCAAATGGTATTTGAATTATTGTTTACGGTTAAAAAGAGAACGATTTTTGGTGCTGTGGAAAAACATGCTAGACTCTTAAGAATACATTTAAGTGTACCGTTTGTTTAACCTTTGACTATGTTTTTATATCGGTATTATTGGACTACAAACTGAATGCAGATATTTGAAATCGATTGTAGCGTAAATCTTGAAACTCTCCTATTTATCATAAAAGAGTTAAAATACTAAAGCCTTATTATAAGTTCCTTTAACATAGAAATTTCATATTGCACCGAGAGAGATGTATTTTATCTTTCTAGGCAAAAATTTCTGATGTTTGATACTTAATCAATAATCTGTACGAAAGCGTTTCAGCACAACCCTCGTTCATAAATTAGTTGTCATCTTTGTACAAGATTAATGCATTTTTAATTTTAAAAAGCAAAACAAAAAACATTAACTGTCATTTTTATTTTGAAAAACGAGTCTAATAAACACAAACACATGGCTTTCCCTGCAAAGAGAATAATACATACACATTAAACGTGCAAATTATTAAACCTTTGTAAATTTCTAGAAAATTTATTCTCGAGAAACATTTTCATCGAATTTAAACTACTTTTGAATCTTTTCATTCTCACCAGTGGTTTTTCGCAAACATAGTGGTTCTTTTGTCCACAGCTGTCGACGTGCCAGTGGTATTTGTAGGACCTCTTGAACAGACCGCAGTTGTAGTCACCGTGCTCATGATACACGGGTTCGTTACTGTACCAGTCAAATTTGTGGCAGGGCTTGGCAACGAATCCCCAGCACCATCTGTGTTTGTTGGGTCGCAGAATGTCGTTCAGACCAAGCCAAGATCCTCCTCTTACTTTTGAGTAAAAACAAATGTTAAATGTTGTATACTTTTCTATTACGTAAACAAATGCAGTGCAGTATATGTGCAAAAGCCGTTAAAGAAGAGATTTTATATACCTCCATAGACACTCAACATGTGTCTGACGTAACTGTTCTCGTGAGACTGGTCAATAGAGACCAGATAACCACCCATGGCGGCACATTTCATCTAGCAAAAGATCATTGGTTTGAAAATAGCTTGCGTTTTTCAAGAACAATAACAAAAAGGGTATTGCAATATTTAAAATATATATATATTATTGTGCAGACATAAATGAGATGTATCAAGTTGTTTTATCAAAAGCAAATAAAAAATCCTATTTTGAATTACATTTTTCGTTATACGTATGCGGATTATTATTTGTTTTCTCGGGGTTTTTTTATCATTAAGAAATATATTTTTAAGTAACGGTTTGATGTAACTTTGAAATATTTATTTTACCGAACTAGGAACATTAGTGATCAGTGTGTTCTTCAACATATTAGGCTATTATCATTTTTTCTTTAACATTTTCTGCATGCAGACAAAATATTATACCTTATCATTTACGCTTTCAAATAATGTGTCTAATCCTATTTAAATATAAACCATCTCATTTTTACCAACAAGGAACTATTTGTTAGATTAGACCACTTACTGAGGCAGTGTACCAGTTGAGCTTTTGCCTGCTGAACCAATAACAACGGTTGTTGTACTGATGCCACCCTGGTCCGCAGCCACTTGCTACAAATTTTGCTGCTGCATACTTAAAGGCGTGGTACTTTGGTGCAAAGTTATAGCTGGCCTCAGACACTGCCAAATATAGGAGAGTAGGGGTTTTGTTTTGTCGGTAAATCCGGGTTTTATTAAAATCCTTAAATTTATTTACACACAAAAGTGCTACTATATCAAAATTTCTTTTCATCAAATTTACAGTTCTGTTTTAACAAGTATTCAATGTTACAGAAGATCTTTTAATTACAAATGATGTCTTACCAGCAACAAAAACACCGAGAGCAAGAGCAACTGTGATGACTATGTTCATATTGGGAAAAGTCCTGATTTGTGATTTCTGTCAAATACTTCTCGTTTTATAATGTTTGCGACTTTGATCAATTTCCATATTCTTGCCTTTATCGTGTTTATCAAATTAACCATACTGTTGTTAACTAAACATTGGTTTTCTTGTTACTTCTACTAAACAATTCAAATTATTTGGAATTGTGTATGCTTCATTTATTTCGTCCATGCAACTAGATGCCTTAAAAGTATTATATACACAGCAACTGCTGTGACGTTGAGCATGTATATATAGTACACAATATTTAGAGACGAAAGAACAGTTTCCTAAAGATACTGGAGCCATGAAGTCGTTTGTAGCAATCGTTCTTATAATTTGTCTTTGGGCAGGTAAGTCCACTTTACGAGCAATTACCTGATAAAAGCAGTAATATACTCTTATTAAAACTTTGAAGTCCTCGCCCAAATAATTAGAATTATTTGAAAATAAAGGAATAGAATAATCTGAATTTTTCAACATTTTGCATTTGATATGCTTTTTCATTAATAGCACAGATAAAATAAGACAACAACGATTGAAATCAATTACCCGTGACGAAACATCAAAACATTAAATCAGTATTTTTTGCTCGTGCATAAGATGATTGACAATTATTTTGTGATTCATTGATGACAGCTTAAAATGAAAAACTCTGATGATGGCCAAAATGAACAATAAGAAGAGAAGTTGGAATACATTGTACTCACTTTATATCTGCTGTTTATTTTGTCATCGACAATGTTTTAAATTTTAAGCAATCCATAGAAAAGGTTATTTTGATAGAAAAATTTTTCCCATAAATGTAACGTCATTTCCATTGGCAACTTAAAACAATCCAAAAGCTCTGAGAAAAAATTCAACCAAAGTGGAAGTGTTTTTGATATTTAGAAAAGGTCACTGTCTAGGGTTGCAAAGAGGTGCAATCTCAATGCATCGTTTTTAACTACTTAAAAGTTAATGCAAATCAGTCACTTCGGCACTAAGACAAATAAACGTGCTTGTTTTATACCAAACTTTAAAAAAACCATGTACGATTATCCGATTTGAACGTTTATGTTTATAGCTTTTGTACAAAGTATTACATCCTTTTTTATTTGTAAGTTATTTTTATATTTCAGTCGCAAATGCCAGCTATGATAATGCCCCCAAATACAATGCCTTTGGTTATGCTGCCGCAAAGCTTACTGGTAGACACTGTCCTCCCGGATGGCTCCAGTACCACCAGAGCTGTTACTACTTCAGCAGAGACAGGCTGAGCTGGTGGCAGGCTTCGGTAACATACATTCATGCCAAAAATATATTAAGTTCACCGTATTGCTGTTATAATTTGTATTGGTGAAATATAACCCTACTCCGCTTAATGCCTGATGTTTTTTACTTTAAAAAACATTTCTCTGTACTAAATCAGATGAAATGTGCTTCTATGGGAGGATTCCTGTGTAACATTGATGAAGCTCACGAGAACACTTACATCAGACATCACCTTTCTATGTACCAAGGTAATTTTTAGGCATATATGTACACTTTTTAACTCGGAGGTTTGTATTTAAAATATACGTTCAAGATTAAATTATTAAACTTACATCAATACAGCAACGAAAGTGACTGAAATTGTTTTTAAACAGTTCAACAGCAACAATAAAAGGTATAAATTAAGCTTCACATTTGATAGTGCATAAGAATGCAGATTGGTCAAGGGTCAGATTACTTATGTAACATTTTACTTTAAATATGTTCTGCTTTTGTAGTATCCCCTGGAGCGTGGTTCGGTTTGAACGACTGTTTGTATCCCAACGTCCACAGATGGGGCTGGGGATTCTCCAACAAACGATGCCACAAGTTTGACTGGTATGCTGGCGAGCCTGTGTACCATCAGAAAGGAGACTATAACTGTGGTATCTTCTGGAGCAGCTACAAATATCACTGGCATGTTGATAGCTGTACTCAGAGGAACTATTACGTTTGTGAAATGAAGATGGTTAGAGAAGTTTATAAGGATAGAATGGCATTGGTGTTTTATTCACTCATCTTGTCACTATAGAAATTTATTTATAT
This sequence comes from Magallana gigas, assembly GCF_963853765.1. NCBI lineage: Eukaryota > Metazoa > Mollusca > Bivalvia > Ostreida > Ostreidae > Magallana > Magallana gigas. The sequence continues at coordinate 44,292,446 of NC_088857.1, read as the reverse complement.
ATTTCAGGGCAAGCCTTGCAAGTGCCAGTACTAAATCGAAGAACGAAAGTATCTTGAATAATAAAATGCAGTTTGAAATATTCATCACATCATTGTTCTTTTTTATGATGTTTGTTTATGTTTGTTGTTGTTTCTCGTAGCTGCAATCAATGGTATATTGCATAAAATAGTTTCATGAATTACATTATTCACAACACAAACATATTCCACTGTACGAAGAAAATGTTTGTTTCTATTTTTAAATGATTCATGTGAAGAGAGCAAAAGTACGTTATTTATCATTTTAACACTTACATTATGTTTAAAATACTTCATATTGTTTATCTGTTTTTTTTTGTGAATGATCTGATGATTTGAATCAATACGCTATTACTCACTGTGTTATGTGTATTCTTAAAAAGGTGCAAAATACAATACGCCTTTCCATTCGGTTATTGTTTAACAGATGTAAACTCGCCTGTGGGTTGCCTTTACTTAGGTGCCCAAACATTCACTGATAGGAACAAAAACTGAAACACTTCACTTTAAATAACTGGATAAATGACCATATTTTAAGCTACTGAACTTTGAATGTTTACCTGCAAAATCATCAAAATTATCCTGTTACCCTTACCAAGGTTTCGGGTTTATTATAAATTGTCACAAATAATAAAATTATTTTGAGAACAAAACACCCCCATAAAATATGGATAACTTAATCAATCTAAATAAATGCTTTGAACATAACAACGGTAATTTTCTAAACTAATAATAGTTGATTGAATATTACAAACAAAATGACTAAGAGAAGCATTAAATCATCGAATGTCTTGATCTTCTTATATCATCTTTATTTGTGTACTAATGATGATGTTGAATAAGTCCCCATTAAATTGTTAAAGAATAATTTTTTATTTTTGATGCACTTAATTTTTTTTTATATATGTACTCTTATACAATCCCTTTTACCCAAAACATATAAATAACATCGGATATACATCATTTTTTGTGATAGGGATACACTGCTCATATCCAATCTTTATAGACTTTTAGCTCCATCCCTAAAATTGACCATCAGATTTGCCTAACATTTTCTAATATGATTTGTTTAAATATTAATTATCAATTTAAAAAAAACTCTATTTAAGTTACCTTTTTAATTTTGGGTATTATGTTAGATTTTTACATTAAGTCCCCCCCCCCCCTCCATAGGACATCAATACAGTCTAACAATGGCCATGACCATCGAGCTCTCCTAAAAGTCTTTAAAATACACAAGAACATTTAGGCATAATTTCTCTCTCTAAGCTTGTCAATATATCTTGTCAAAATCTATCTATGTATGAATGGACAGAAATGTACCCCCACTTCGCTCATTTTTATATTCTAAATCAAAGTACGGATATTAATGAAAAGCGCTAACCTAGCTTTTGTATTCATATAACAGATATATTTATGTAAGATTTCAGCTTCCGTATACGCACTTCTAATTACTGTATATTTCCTCATCACTACGTGCCAGTCGAATGTAAGCCCCAAACATTAAATTCACAATAGCCCATACATTAGATTCACAACAATAACCTGTGCAGGTATGTGCATTATTCCCTGAAACTGGTTTCCTGGACAGTTTAAATGATGTATATTTCTGCTCATAGGAGGCGATTATTCGATGCACCGAAAGTAGAAGTCTAACGACAATAAAGCGCTGAGCAATGCTTAGCGCTTTAAAAATGCAAAAATCTAGTAGGTCTTCACCATTATACACTGGATGGTGTTTAACTGGTGTGAACTCGCTTATGTTATTCGTCTGTACCAATCATGTCATGTGACATCTCTGTAAGTGTGTTCGACGTGACTTTACGTGCCATAAACCTTCATTTATTAAAACAATAATTTGCAGGTTGATTATCAACTGATTTTATTTTTGATCGCTACGTTTTCCTTTAAACTGGTGAGAAGTTGGCGATAAAGTCACGTAATATGTTAAGAAGTCTTTTCTGATCTACTTATCGTCTATTGTACAAAATTCCACCCATCTATACATTTTAATTTAAATTAAAAGACAAAGTATCAACCAAGAACAAAATTAGTAGTTACAGGGTCTACAAAGGTATTGATTACGCTTCAAACATTACAATAAAAACAATTCAAGTTATCAACACACATCAGGATATTTCAAATCTATTCACTTTTGTTTTCAAATTTCGAATAGCATAGTATATTTTATTCTCTATAATTAGTCGTATAAAATGGGGCGTTTTATATGTTTATGGATATTATTCTTTTTTAATAACCTAAACCCAAAGTAATTGGAATCATTAATCATTTATACTGCTATTCAACTGTACCATGCGTGACACGTGATATACAATCTAGATCTCGTGTTCGAAGTGTATTTTCTCAAAATTTTATTTATGGATAACTTATAGGGTGATGCTCCACTTGACATATTACTTACTCAACACAATAACATAACACATTTTCAAGGAATTAGATTGGTCATTTATTGAGGAAATAAATGACAGAAAGTATTTAACGTAAAGGAATGTACACATGCAGTTAACCAACAATGCCATACTCCTCAAACAAATTACATGTATGTACAATAGATACCACATGAATGTAGTAATCAAGCAAAACATGTTTATGCAATATAACTGTTTAAAAACAAACAGTCCAAATGTTAAACAAAGCTGTCCCTTGCGAACTATGCTTTCAGAACTGCATACTATGTTGTAGGGTTCTCATTTCAACTCATTTATCTGAGTGTATATTTTGTCAATTTTATACACTTGTTATATCAATTATATTTAAAAGAAATATGCATAAATAAGAACCAAAAACATACAACAAACGGAGACAAAATAAAGTAATTTTACCATGCATTTTACATATGCTCTAAAAATAATAATATCATTATATTTTTCATGAAGTTGGTAATAAGGTGTGTTTTGATGGGTCTTTAAAAACTTGAAATTCGTCTTTCTAAATGACATTTTATTATTTTGGTAAACGAGAATAAGATTTGCAGACAGTTTAAATATCTGTTGAACTATTTCATTCATATAGATTTGGGAAGACACATGCTTACTGATTGGATATTTTAACGATTGTTCGTTACAAAGTGTCAGTAAGCAGTAAATTGTTTAGAATAGTGTACAACGCTCTTCATAACCTGAGAAAGGACAAAGAATAGATAAAGACTAGCTTAAATTATATCTTTTCAAGTTACAGAGACTACGTGGTTTAAATTGTAAACTATTTCAAACTCTTTCACATTTCAGAAGATAGAGATTGCAATGCCTGCAAACAACAAGTATATGCAAAAGCATCTTGGACAACAAATTCTACTGTGTTTTGGTCGCTTGAAGATTTATTACAATTGGCTGCTGTCAAGGTATAAACAATAGTCTGATGTTCAATCAATATCCGTAAACAGCTTTGAATTTTCATATTATTGACAACAAAACAAAATTTAATGTTCTCTTTAGGTAAAAAACAGTTCATAGTTTAGGTCAATAAAAAACAAAGGACGAACATACACAAGTACATACGCCATTAAACTTAATTGCAATGATTATACGTAAAGTTGTGATACCATTTATCTTCCTACAACTATTGTGGTGGTTCTCTTGATTAGAGTGAAGGCTATTTTATCTTCACGTAATCTACATGTAGGTCTCAATATAAAAAAGTCAAAACGCAATTTCACGTCTAACCAATTTATTACAAACAGTTTAATAAACACAGACACATGGTTTACCCTGAAAATAAAACAAATGCGCTATATAAACTCATAATGTTACGATGCTTTTTTTTTTAAGCAATGCCTCAAAAGAAATAAATGAAATATTGTTTCATATAAATAATTATAAGCAACAATAATTATCTCAAAAAATTAATAAATGAAATGCGTATATATTAAACCTCCTTACCAAAGGTTTTTCGCAGACATAGTGGTTCTTTTGTCCACAGCTGTCGACGTGCCAGTGGTATTTGTAGGACCTCTTGAACAGTCCGCAGTTGTAGTCACCGTGCTCATGATACACGGGTTCGTTACTGTACCAGTCAAATTTGTGGCAGGGCTTGGCAACGAATCCCCAGCACCACCTGTGTTTGTTGGGTCGCAGAATGTCGTTCAGGCCAAGCCAAGATCCTCCTCTAACTTTAAAATTAATCTTAAGTTATAAACTGTGCTATGATATATGAACTTGGTACATGCATGTTATATACCCTAATAGAAGAATGTACATTTCCTGCCAAACTTAATCCAAAATTTACCTCCATAGACACTTAACATATGTCTGACATAAGTGTTCTCGTGAGATTGGTCAATAGAGACCAGATAACCACCCATGGCGGCACACTTCATCTGAAAATTAACGTTTTATATTACTGCCAAAGATTCAGTTATGTATGGCGACAAAAAAGTTACTTGAACTGGTATCAGATAAATTCTTCTTGACCACTTACTGAGGCTGTGTACCAGTTGAGCTTTTGTCTGCTGAACCAATAACAACGGTTGTTGTACTGATGCCATCCTGGTCCGCAGCCACTTGCTACAAATTTTGCTGCTGCATACTTAAAGGCGTGGTACTTTGGTGCAAAGTCATAGCTGGCATCAGAAACTACAAGATAGGTTTATTGAAAAGTATGAGCAATGATTGGTATCTTCTATGGATGTTGCATGATTTTAAGTTTTAACTTGCTTAATGCTCTATCTTTTAACAACAAGTACAGACAAAAAGAGTACAGACAAAAAATAATATGTGTCATAATACATTTGCTATTTCGTTCGTACAATAAGCGTATTTGTTTGGACAATAAAACAATATCATATAAATGCACAAAAATGTTTAAAATAAGTTAACTGAGTCCTTAAACACATCATATATCTGAATGATATGGGTCAGTTTCAATACATTTGTTTTGTTTATTCATTTGGATTCTTGGTATTGTGAAATCAAACATGGACATTTTTAAATCACGTGTGAATCATATGAAAGATAAACTTATATAGAACATAAAAGTGATGAAAAAACATTAATTAAATAACTAATATATAGATCATTTTGCAACAAATTGATAGTTTGAAACATGTAATATCAATAGTAATCCTCAATCAAGTCTTACCTGCTAAAATAGCACCAAGAAGAAGAGCTGATACAAGAACTACGTTCATTTTGAAGGTATTGCGGTATGGTATTCAAATGCAAACTATCGGCGAATTTATAGTAGTTCTGACTTTAACTTACATTGTAATTTTACGCCTAAATCATGTTCGTTAAGCAATCCATGAAGAGCATCCACTTCTTTTAAGATGAATCAGCAAAAGGTACTTCATTTTACTTGATATAAGTATACATAACAATCACAAAGTCAGATTCGTAGATAATTGCTTAATCTATTGAAAAAAAAAAAAAAAAAAACCCACACAGCTGTGAACAGGTATATATTTGTAGGAATCACAGAATATTCACAGTTTCCAACAGAGTTTGAAACAATGAATTACTGCGTTATAATCACCCTCCTTTTGTTGGTCCTTGCAGGTAAGGTCATTTTGTCCAAGTTTACCGGCCATCAGAAAACAGTCGGTTATATGATATCTTAAAATTTGTAGATGTGTGTTTCTGCGGGCTTATTTTGAAGATAAAGTTAAACTAATTTTTTTCTTCTTAAACGCAGCTTTGTTCAGTGGAGAGAGAGAGAGAGAGAGAGAGAGAGAGAGAGAGAGAGAGAGAGAGAGAGAGAGAGAGAGAGAGAGAGAGCTGTGAAACAAGACTGATCATATATACATGTATTTTCAATACTTTAAAAGTGCAAGTAAATTGATTTTGTAAAATAAATGGCTTTAAATAAAGTAACGCAACATTATCTCTAAATATACAGCAACTATGAACTAAGGTATGCTAAAGGTGCAGTCGCTGAATCCTTTTTAAGAATGTATTAGTATTCTCCCACCAATGGAAGTAAATGATTTCAAATTTTTATATTTTTTGAAAATTTCATCAATGCGATTGGTTATTTTAGCTGTCCATGCCAGCTATGATAATGCCCCCAAATACAGTGCCTTTGGTTATGCTGCCGCAAAGCTCACTGGCAGACACTGTCCTCCCGGATGGCTCCAGTACCACCAGAGCTGTTACTACTTCAGCAGAGACAGGCTGAGCTGGTGGCAAGCTTCGGTATCATATAAGCATAATTGTTCACATACGCATTCATAAAAGTATACATTGATGCAAATGTCAGTTTATTTTAAATGATACTTCAGAACAAAAATTAGAATAGCGTATTTTCTTTGCTTCAGATGAAATGTGCTTCAATGGGAGGATTTCTGTGCAACATTGATGAAGCTCACGAGAACACTTACATCAGACATCACCTGTCTATGTACCAAGGTAAAAAAATACGTACACAATCAAAGAAAACACACGTGTTATAAGAATTTTCAGTTCTAATTCTTTTCAATTCATTTTTTTTTCAAGTCTAATTTTTTCACGCTTATTAAGAAAATCGGGCGTTGTTTTAAAAGTTATGGTTTTAATTTTGTAGTATCCCCTGGGGCGTGGTTCGGTTTGAACGACTGTTTGTATCCCAACGTCCACAGATGGGGCTGGGGATTCTCCAACAAACGATGCCACAAGTTTGACTGGTATGCTGGCGAGCCTGTGTACCATCAGAAAGGAGACTATAACTGTGGTATCTTCTGGAGCAGCTACAAATATCACTGGCATGTTGATAGCTGTGCACAGAGAAACTACTACGTGTGTGAAATGAAGATGGTAAGAATGAACTCAAAAGAAAATATTCCATTTTTTTTTTCATTTGAAGTAGATTATGATACATTTTCTTCTTTTTTTTCCAGGGCAAACCCTGCAAGTGTCAATACTAACATTCGAAATAAATATTCAATTCTGAAAATCTATCATAATTGATTTTGTTTTAATTGGGTTTTTTGTTGTTTTAGAATTAAACTTCTTTTTTCTATCCTGCGCGTTATCAAACTATGCGGATGGAAAAAATAACAAACATTATCTCACGTTAAAACATATTGTTTATCATATTCAGCATAACAATATATATATATATATATATATATATATATATATATATATATAAAACTCGTTAGGTGGGACACATTAAAATACCAAAAGAATCGATATTTCACAGTCAATGTTCTATGAATTATTATCTATGAAAGGATAACTGCACTTCGCGCCGGGTTTTGGGCCCTTTTCTTTCGATTCTGTTGCGTTTATTTCTTAACCTTATATAACTTTTGTGAAATGTTTTAAAGAGTCTAGTCAATTTCCAACATGAATTCAGATTTTAGACTGTGATACAATAAGTTCATTCTATTTTTAATTTTCTCCTTACAACTTTAGAAAAAAGAAGAATTATTGCTTATCTGTCCTTGATCAAACATAAAATTGATATTAATATGTATGAGAGGTGGAGCTGACATTATCAGAATGCTCTTAAAATTAGACTAGCATGAATAACAATGCCATGTATAAATCAAGGTCCTGAAGTACTGACGGGAGTTGATTTTATCGAATATTATTTAACTTAAAATCATCGATATGTTAATTTGCTTTGCAAGTAGTTTATAATCTGTATGTGAATTACGCACATTTTTATAATATGAATTTTTCGAAATATTTCAAAAATTGTATGGATCCAACCAATAATGAACTCTAGCCTCGTTCAATCAGATGCTCGGCTATCTCCGTTAATCTCCGACAAGTAAGAGATACCAAATCACGTGATAGCTTGATGATGCGACCTCTAAATATAGACTGACTCTCTCTGCTTGTCGGAGATGTACGGAGACAGCCGATGGCTGAACGAGACTATGTTGAACTCTGGCGTAGGAATACATACGACTGCAAAAAACTTCTAAATTGTTCTTACTATTTAAAATCTGACTTTTTCCAAGGTATTCATCAATAAGTTTCCTTTTAAAAAATGTTTCAGCGTACATTACATCGAATTTATCGATTATTTTCAAGAACTAAGTCTTGTCAGCGGTGACTCCCAAAAATTATATGATCACTCTTTCACCATAACCCTATCTATTCTATACATGTATGGTACAAGTATACTGCATGTATTTACAATGGTTACAACAATTAGACCACGCTCATGTAAGTACAGAAGACGTTAAACCTAAACGTGTTCGAAAACACTGTCCTAGACATAACATGCTACCTTACACTTAATTTAATTTATTACAATTGTGTGTTCCCAAAGTTAAGGTGAGAAATCCCGTGGTGAATTATAATATTCATCATGCATCAACCCTTGGTTACAACAGGGAAAGTGAAAGTAAGAAGAAGCAGTTTTTTCTCATTTAAACCATGAGCGCATGTTTGTCTGGTAATCTCCCTTTGACATAGCTTTGATAATGCAAATATACAACTACTGTTAAACGGAGAACAATAGAAAAAAACATGCGCTGACTATGTATGAAGTCAGTATAAAAGTGGGCGTCCTCACTATTGTTTGGAGATTCAATAAATCGTGATGACCCCCGCCTTTGAAAACAAATTCGTACTTGGTAACAACATACATTTTTTACGAAAATATGTAAAGGTGTAGTTTAAATGTTGACCATTTCTGCATTGGAAAAAAAATTCTTTTAAAAGTTGATTTTCTCGCAAATATCGCATGTCCGTAAGTGCAGTCATCCTTTACGGATCTGCATCTACAGCGGATGCGAAAAAGACATCTTGGCACTGGCATTATCTGGCACATTATATTCTGTCGATTAAAATTCTTGAAGGAGATTTTATATTCCCTTTTACGGAAACTCGAACATAAGACCCTGGTCATTCTCGCCCCAATCATGGGACACTGACCATTGTCCTGTTCAGCTTCGGTTTGAAATCCACTTGTAGACACCCCCCCCCCCCCCAGATGGGAGAGGCTTTAGGTTTTGACCGTGATTGATTTATGACGAAGGATTATGAAATTCAAAAATTCAAAAGGTAATCCAAAAAATTTCAATTTAAATAAAGATTAGTCAGTATCAGATCATAAATATACATCGTTACACGCTTTTAAAGCTATACAGGCTATAATTTGAGTCAACTTTTAATGACAGCCAAAATGCACGTGTTTGCTTATAAAAGTTACCTTTATTCTGCAAATCACAATGGTGAGTTACATCTTGTTACAATGATATGGAATTTTAATTGTTTATTTTCCTTCCAGGAAAGTAAAGCTTTTTCATGAATATTGATGAAGGAAGAGCGAAACTGCAATCGGAACATCGCTCAGGTTTTTTTCGACTTGACGGAAAAGGCCGAGCTATGTTCCGATTGAGCGAAACTGGCCTCTTAGCGTATGTCAGCGGTAAATCATGCAGGTGGCTGTTATTGTTTGCCTAATCTTATGGTTTTACATATCTGTCTCGATTTTGAACACGCTTTACATTGGTTAATTTGAAAAACGAATTAAGAGTGTTTCACGTTTGTCATTCGCGAAATGAACACTCACACAAACTAAAAATAGCACTTAGGGGAAACACATAAGCCTACGTCATTGTTTTATTGTTAAAGGGAAGTGCTCACAAGCTAACAGTGTTCTCTTTTGTTTGTACTTGTATACAGAACAAAATGTTTTAGTTTAAAAAATCATATTCTTTGCTTAGTGAAACTATAACAATATTTAACAAAATTTAATATCTTTGCTACGTGATCGAATTGAGCAGTATAATTAACAGCATAAAGGTAGCTTTTATCATGTATTTTTTCAATGTAAACCAAAATTGACGCAAATAATAGCATGTATAAATAACCAAGTTTGCAACTACTATTGACTCATTTAAAGCCGTGGAGGCCAATTTTTGTAGATTGTGAATTTTTTTTTTTTTTTTTTTTTTTTTTTTTGCTTATTGATGGGAATGTAATTTCGTGGATGCGTCTGTTTTCAGCTCCAGGAAGAAAACAAGCTCTTTTTGTCGAGGATGAACATTTGTTGACGAGGGCTACCCACGAATACTGCGAAAATTCTAACGATTGCACAGTACATGTATATGGACTCAAATAATCGCTAATTTGTCATCTTTTATATTCTGACCGATTCACTTGATATCCCACTGAATGACTTTCCTTGCGTTTTTAAACGCTACCATTGTCAGTTTAGCACTTTACACTTCATTTAATTTGTCCGCAAATATTATTAAGCGAGATCGACCATTATTATAGTTGAACCTCCAAAGTGCGGACAATTTAACACATGTCCGTGTTAAAACGACATTAATCTTTTAGATTAATGCTAATTCGATATCAAAGTTGTCGATATGACTATTTTACTAGCTCATAAAGTAGTAATACCGAAGTTAAAATGTGTGCTCCAAACCAACATAAGTTTTAGGAAACATTTTTCCCACAAAAAAGGCAATTCAAAACTTTGGTGAATAATATCGATGATCAATGATTACGCGCTTATGCATATTTATAACTTCACCCAAAAGAAGGTCGCAAACACTAGATGTCCTTTAAATTTCACATAAAGTGAAGGAGGTTTGGTCAGTGATATAATGATAAACAAGGGTAAAACATTACTCCCCCCCCCCCCCTTTTCTATCTTGAAAGATAAAAACAATATTTATCTGGCTCCTGCAAACAAATAGCCTTATTTAATATAACACACTTCAGAGGGTAAGTGAAACAATGCACACAGATTTATTCCTGATTGGCTAACACATTATATTACTCTTTTTCTAATCATCCCCGTCTTGGCGTCGGTGGGCGAATCTTAATAAGAGCGAAATAACTCGGTTTGTTTTGTAAACATTTTCCATGCATTGAAAAATGGTTTAAACGACCGGGAAAACTACGTTTACACCTTGAATAATTAAACACACATTACAAAATGCCATACTTTTAAAGGGACTTGGACACGATTTGACTAAAAATATTTCAAATTCTATTTCTATTTTGAATGTTTATATTGATAAATATAGAAGTTTATAATGCAATGTCAAAATTTGAAAGTCAGATATCAAGTTACAAACAAGATACAGAGTTCATAATTCTTTGTTTTGTAAACAAAGCTGGAATATTGCCATTTTTTTTACATATCTGTTGTATTTGTGTAAGTTGCAATCAAATGCATCTTTCTATTGTTGATAATATATAGTATTTATGACGATATTGAATTAGTTTCAGTTGTTTTTACATGTCATTTTGTGTAAGAAATGGTAATTCTCTACATTACATTTTTTGTAAACAACCATGAGACTCAAGCTTTGTTTACATAGCAATTAATTCTTACCTCTGTATCTCGCTTGTAACTTGATTTTAACATTCAATATTTTGGTAAATCATTTAAAATGCACCAGTAAACCATTTTATTCATAAAAAATAAAAATAAAATTTTGGATCTCAAATCGTGTCCAAGTCCCTTTAAAGTGTACAGAAAATTCTGTATACATCCAAATGATGTTGACAAAACGGAGTAAAATTAGACTACGGACGTTTGCTTAATTGACCATCCTCTATTATCATTTTGAACATAATCTAATTTTTTTTGTAAGTTATAAATAATTTTTCACGTTTAATATGAAAAGTTAACGAGTGGAATTGAAAATCAAATTTTAAAATGAAGTAGTACATAGTCAATTTTGGTACTCATTGGTTTATACTCTGTCCCGAGTTTTTGCTTCCACCACTTTTTGCTTGATATTTCGATAATTATAAATACCTTTGTGCTTAAACAACGTTCATCCACTAATATGAAAAATGTCCTGATTATCTGTTTTGAAACGCCCTCTCTACCGCTTCAGGTTGCATTACACTTCCCAAAATAGAAAATCTACGGGGATTTTGCATTGCATCAGCCATAATTTAGCCCGGATGATAACGTTGAAAAATTGCGCGAGGTGTTCCGATACTTCCGAATGGAAAAAAGATGTAAACATTTCCCATAATAAATCTCCGTTAGAAATTTGTTTTCGTTTCTGTAAACTTTTATGAGTGAAAAGGATTAATTAATCAATAAAGATATCTTTGATATTTTCCATTTCGTCGATTTCAACTGTACTTCTTTCATAGGTATGACTTGTGTATTTTTATTTAGAATGTGATGGAAGCAAAAACTTGGGACAGATCAAAAATTAAAATTAAAAATTAAACGTCAATGCATTCGTATAAAACCATAAATTTTGTATTATAGCAATTTTAATTTTGTCTTTACTCAAATTGACTTTTGTTACGTCAATATGCAAACATGTGTCAAATGCCCTGATATGTAACATAAACCTAGCTTTTATGTAAAAAAAAAATAAGCCAATTTATCTAACATAAATTATATCGATTTTCTAAAACATACAATGTATAGGAGTTGGACAATTTTTTTTTACAACAAAGACATTCGATATGCATCTGCATTTGATTAAACAACTATCGATTGTGATTGTTTTTTGATAAGATAAAAAAAATTTTATGAGGGTACACATATCAAATATAAATTGCACATAAAATTCATTAAAAATTAAAACAATATATGTATATATTACCTTTTCTTCTAGATATGTTTAATAAGTAAAGCATTAAAGTTTCAAAGTCATGCTTAAAAAATCCCCCAGGCATATAAGGCATTTCTTATAACTGTCATTGTTTAAGAGTATCTATATCTCAATCATTTGATTCAGTTTCCCATATGCAAGACTTATCTCTCTTATCAAAAGATAAACTTTTATTTCTTAAAAAACTTAAATAATCTGTAACTTGTAATTGTACATATAAAATTTAAGGAAACAATCAATAATATATCCAGTTATCCTCCGTAATTGCAAAGGTATATTTACTCATTAAGCAGCAACGTAAAATGATAGTACATATATTTTATTTACATAGGACTGCTAATACACACATACACATGGTTTTCCCTGCAATAAAGAAAATCATAATCCAGTGTCATTTTAAAATCATTTCTTGTAACCATTTCATGTAGCATTATAAATATATTTAATGATATTTCTTTCTTTTATAAAACCGTAGAACTGTAATCGTCATCCAATGAATAAACTTCTTGAAGCGTAGAATCAATTATCAGGATAAATTAACTTGAGAGACTACATTACTTGTTAATAACAGAAATTTCAACAAAAGTTAACGACAAGTTTAGGTGAAAAAGTAGAATGTGCTTTAATTATATAGTATTCTTACCAGTGGTTTCTCACAGACATAGTGGTTCTTTTGTCCACAGCTGTCGACGTGCCAGTGGTATTTGTAGGACCTCTTGAACATACCGCAGTTGTAGTCACCATGCTCATGATACACGGGTTCGTTACTGTACCAGTCAAATTTGTGGCAGGGCTTGGCAACGAATCCCCAGCACCATCTGTGTTTGTTGGGTCGCAGAATGTCGTTCAGGCCGAGCCAAGATCCTCCTCTAACTTTACAATCAATGTTAAGTTATAAACTGTGTTATGATATTCACTGAAGTAAATGAAATTCAGCACCGATGTTTTAACGTAAAAAAAGAATCCACATACCTCCATAGACACTCAACATGTGTCTGACGTACGTGTTCTCGTGAGATTGATCAATAGAGACCAGATAACCACCCATGGCGGCACATTTCATCTACAATTAACGTTAAGAATTACCACCAATACCTCGGTGAAACATTTAATTTCAGGTCCTATGATCTCTACCACTTACTGAGGCTGTGTACCAGTTGAGCTTTTGTCTGCTGAACCAATAACAACGGTTGTTGTACTGATGCCATCCTGGTCCGCAGCCACCTGCTACAAATTTTGCTGCAGCATACTTGAAGGCGCTGTACTTTGGTGCGTAATCATAGCTTGCTTTTGATACTAGTTTAACAGAACAGAAAGAAGATTTAAAGTAAAACTGGTTTGAAATAAAGATGTTATTTGAGTTATAAACGAGTAACAGAGCATGAAATTCTTGCAATGTAAACTAAGCGTTTGTATACATTTTGAACGTTGAAGTAAAAATTTCAGTTTTAAACCTAAAACGAATGTGTTAAACGTTAGGAACTGTGTATCTATGCTTACAATAAATAAAAAGATAGACAAATAGGCTGGAAAAAGATTTTTTACTGGTATATTGAACCTATGTAAACAAAAACAGGGCGCGAGCCTTGTTTACATCACAAAAATTGTGAGCCCTGTATCTTGCTTATAACTTTACGAATGACTCTCAAATTTTATTTGATCATTAGATATCATTTCTAAAGCATTGTAAATAATAAAAACATAAAAATAGAATTTGACCACAATTGTAACTATGCCCCTTTAAGACTTATATGTATGACGTATTTTTAATATCACGTAAAGCTTAATTAATCAAATTGATCTTGGTAGGAAAATTCTATTTAATGACTACGACCATTGATGTACCTTATTAAAAATATCGATTATCAAAGCTAATAAGTTTTTACATTTGGAGTAATATAAAAAATAAGAATATTTTGGAACGCATATGAAAATAAAAGCCATAAAATTAGTTTTAAATGTTACTTACAAGCAATGACGGCCAATAACAGAAGACAGACCTTTGAGTTCATTTTGAAAACTGTTGGTCTCCAGTATGAAGATTGCTTATATACATTTCTATCTGGATATGAAAAACACCAGGTACATAATTGTAACTCTGCAATAGTACATGTATTTCCACATCAATGAAAATCAGACAAGTTAACAAGACATGATTCGATGCTGAATAAATAACACTGTGTCTTAAATGTAGAGAAATATTCGAATATTTTGATGTTGGATAAATATGTGATTTTTCTCAGAACATGAAAAGGGTGTGAATACATAGAAACCACACAAGGTGTGTAATGCATCATGATTGATCGTGACCTATTCATTAGAATATTTATCTGAGTAGCTGACCACTCTTTGGGTTTTTGTAAAGAGCTAAATTGTTTACAACAGCTGTTGAGAGACTTATGTAGGAGGTAGCTCAAATTTGAGGAGAAATAATGTTAACGTGATTGAAAACTTGCTTGGATCAAGAAATGATACAAAGTAGATATGTTAAGTTTTGAGACTGTTGTTACATGGCATAACTATACAGTTGGATTTTACGCCAACATCGGTTACGTACCAAAGTAATGTTCCGAAATTTCCTAAACAAAAGATAAACTCAATTTTGATAATATTTTTCAATAATAGATTGATTAACAGCAATCAAAAGCTTAAGTGGTATTTATGATCCGTCTGAGAAAAAGTTCTGCCTGATCTTTGATATTCTAAAAAAAATGAAATGCGATGACACCGAGTTACTAATTAAAGGTCCAAAAGAAAAACCTAAGAATCGGGAGCAAGCAAACACAGGCCTCTACAAAAATTAGGTGCCATGGAAGAGTAAGCATCCTCTGCTGACCGGTCACAACCGCCGTGCTTTTTGACGTAATCGGGAAAACGGAAAAATCAGTAGCCAATTCGGTAAAAAAAAAGATGGTCAAAGTAAACAAGTATGAAAAACGTCAGTCAGCATTCACAAAAAAATACATCAAATAACCACATTTCAAATTATGAAGCATTACATAATCGACTTATTGATGTCAAAAAAGTGAGTTTAGAAAATAATAATTTTGCAGTTAAAAATTGCAAATTGTTTAATAAAAAATTACAAAATTAATCTTTTTTTGTTAATAAAATTAATTAAAATTGCAATTCGTACGTATTATTACCATAAATTATCATGTATCAGGAAATACTTCACAGTTCATTGTGTAACGACACTCGTCATAATGTCGCTAAAAAAGGATTTATTACGATGTGGCAAGAATTCTGCTTTTTAGCGATGCTAAAACAGTTGTTTTTATCAATCTTTCTTCAATGCCAATTAAAATAATAATTGCTCAAAGGAACTTTAAAACATTACTTAGGTCACAGCGATAATGCTATTATACTGTTACTTTAAATATTTATTTTTAGAAACATAACCTTGGATAAGAAAAAATTTGCACGTTCCTTATATTTTTTTTTATATTGACTTCATAATAATCGTTAAATAATCAAGATTTTCAAATCTTTGATTTCCATTACATCTTGGTTAAAATTTGGACTATCTTTCTTTTCACTCGTGCCCTTGATTTCTTGAGCCAAAACACATTAATTTGTAAAAATCTCTTAAGACAGGTAAAACTTATCTGATGAGGTTAGTTAATATCAACTTTCCGTATAACATCTTTACAGAGAAAGAGGCGTTGTCTATAACATAAACAAGGCTTGTACACCTCTAGATTCCGGTTTGGTCAAACAGTTTGGGAGTGTTTATGAATTTTGTTAGAAGTTTATATCAATACACAAATAAACATTAATGTGTCAATGCTTTTTTAGCAAATAATGTATGTAAAGATGAATATCTATACTTATAAATTAAGGCATTTTGCGAATAAAGTACAAAATGCCTGCATCAGAATACTTGCTTACAGCTTTGGTATTTCAACACATGTGAGATGATGTCCGTAAGGTATAATTGAATTTTAACTGATAATTTATTATTTTGAAATTAATCAAAAACCTACTGTCATTTTCGATATACATGTACAAGCCCGAAATAGCAAAAATGAGAGAAAGGTGGTGGACACGCTTTGGCAGATCCAAGTCAGGAATAATCTCAATCAAAATATATACTTGCAATGAAATAATATTGAATGATTACATGTACTTATAGAATGAATATATTTACTGTGAGCCTATTTAGAGAATATATAAAAGTTAAGATTTGACAAATGTTGAATAAATGAAATAAGTTAATTCGTTTCTTTAGTGGGTGATTTTAGTTTTGATACTCATTCGTTTGCGAAGCACGACCTCTGGTGAGAGAATGGGATAGAACTTTCCAGAACGGGGTAACCAAGACCGCGGATTGACTAATTAACGAAAAGTGTAGGACGAGTTATTCATGCGTCGCGGGTAATTACCTTGGATCGGACTTCGATTAATAAAAAAAAAATGACATCATGGCGGAAAGTGTATGGCGAGTTAACCATCGGCTTTGACCAGCTGCTTTAAATCTGACAACTTTGGATTAAAAATGCATGCAAATGGATAACAATGCATAATCTAGCGTGTTTTAATTTCATACATTTTTATACCACTACAGATTGGTTGTAAACCTTAAACACTTGTACTCTACGTCTTTATACTGTTAATCGCAACTTCTCGGGAAGTTGCGATTGCTATATTCTATATGTATGCATAAAATGGGAAAGTGTAATGGGGATCCCCCCTTCTAGATTGTTTTTCTTTTATCTGAAATACTTATTTGCGACAGTATTAGAAATCATATTGAAAATTGGCCTAAAGAACCAAATTAGAGAGAGATACACTAAATAGCCTATTCACTGGTTTGAAATAAATACATGTAGAATTAAAAGTTCATTTTTTTTTTCAAGTCAGTTGCAGCAAACCGGATTAAGGCCACGTACATGTACATGTGTACATCTTCCATTTCAGTTTAGAATTTTTTATCCCTGTCCGCTCCTCTTACTATCCAACATTGCAGTTTATTTTTTATTTCAATTTTAAAAGATTCAGATAAGGAACAATTTTGACAAAGTATATACAAAAATGAAAAAAAAAAATATGGTTTAACATTGTATTATAATAATGGGTAAAGTGTTAATTTCCGCGCTTGCGGGGTATCATCTAGTATAATAAACTTTATAAAATGTGTTGCTATTTGACTTCTATTCTGTATGAATAATGATTAATGGCATGAAGTAGTGTACATAGCATCCTCTCAACGGTGTCTTTACTCTTAGCAAAAATTCTGAAATATATGCGGGGTGACTGCTTTTGACTAGATGGGAATGGGTGTACGTGTAAAAGGAGGGAGAGAACGAAAGAATTTATTACTGATGACCTATCGTTACCACAGGTAGTGGTTTCCTATTTAAAGTTATTTTTTAATTAAATTTTTAGACTTATTTTATTATCTTACTAGTTGTTTTTTATATATATATATTATATATATATATATATATATATATATATATATATATATATATAATATATATATATATATATATATATATATATATATATATATATATTGAGTTTATGTTAATCAGAGCATTCAGAATAATTTTTTCAATTATCTGCCCCCCCCCCCCCCCGTGTTCTGTTAAATCTTTCTATAAATAAGTTTTTCCTTAAATACTTTGCCTTTAACACCCCCCCCCCCCGATGATTCTCGTGTTTTCTCTAAAGAAAAAACATTAAAATATTTTTTTCTTGGACAAATGAATGAATCAACTATCTATTCAACAACAAAAAAATTAACCATAGAAAAGACGGACACTTTTTATAAAATCAAATTTTTCAATAATCAAATCAAATTTTAATCAAAACAAAATTCTTGATCAATGTTAGTAGTTAACTTATTAGCATAATTATCTAAATATCAGTTCTAGATTTACATGATTTTAAAAAAAATATATCATTTTAATGTCATTATTTGGAATAGAAATATATAAATTCATTTTTTTCAAGATTTCATTCTTTTTTGTATTAATTATTCATTCATATTTTAAACAATTCATCTTTTTATTTACACTGAATTTATTCATTTTGAATGTTTAACATTCAAAACTTACATACCGGATGGTTATAACAGGTAAAAAATCTAAAACAGATTACACACAGGTGACCATTCATGTGAAAATCAAACTTTCGGAGAGGTGGGACAAAAGTTTTGTTTGATGGGAATAAGCCATCACGACTTATGGACTCAGGATCTCTAACGTTCATTTGATTTTTTAACGACAGTCGTTCATCGATTTTTTTGAAAGATTTCAGACCAGCATGAAACATTAATATACAGTTGTTGACTGGGGTCGAGGGCAACAGTTGATCTGTCGGACCGGCTTGCAAACTGTTGCCCAAGGCCGAAGGCCGCGGGCAACATTTTTCGAGCCGGTCCGACAGATCAGCTGTTGCCCGAGACACAGTCAACAGCTGTTTTGTTATACCCCTTCTAATCAATAACACGTTTTCGCGGAATGTGACGTCACCGGTCAACAGTATTTTTAAGAGTCGATTTTAACAGTTCCAATCTAACAGTTCCAGTCCAACAGTCAAAATGCTGGACTTTTTTTCGTATAGATTTATATAGTAACTGTTTTACAGGGGTATAACAAGATCCTTTATTATACTTTCATGTTAAATACTGAAATCTGATTGGTTAAAACGCAGTTGATAATCCGTTTTATTACCGAATCAAAGGGATTTTGTTGTTTTAATACAAATTAAATATTTGCGTCTATTTTGAACTGTCGGTCAATAGATTGCGATCTATTGGACCGGCAACGTATTCCAGAACGCGGGTATGTTAATGTTACATCCTTCCGATAGTTCTCAGGGAATGCATATTCCTTTACATAGACGCTGTTTTCAGTACTTGCTGAAACCAAATTCAATGTTATCAAAATGGAGTATCAAATAATCAACATTTTAAAGCCTCATATAAGGTAAAAGACTATTTAAAATCTAATGGGTTGAAGACTCCCCCTTCTTTGTGTAAACTAATATTAAATGAGATGTTGTAATGCATGCAACAGGTTTTGTGCATGTAAAAGATGAAACAAAAATCTTGGTATATTGCATAATGGCACGAAAACCATCTGCAATATGCAAATTGTAAACAACGAATCCTAAAAAAGGAATTAGGTAATAAAACAATTATTTAATGCTTGAACAGTCAATAAACCAGAATTTTTTTCCCTTGGTGCAGGGAACAGCTCAGTATGATCTATTGCCCTCGGCCGTTGGCCTCGGCCGAGGGCAATAGATCATACTGAGCTGTTCCCTGCACCAAGGGAATATAATCTGGTCTCTTGACTGCTCAAGCATTAAATAATTGTATACTATTACCCTCAGCGTTAGCAACACACTTGGCAACGGGTAACACAACGAATTGTTACATGCGCGTAAATTATGCGCGTACGGTTCGCCATAGAATTCACGTTATTCCGTATTGTTTTCTTTACAATTAAGACATTCAGTATAATAAAACAAAGAGTGCCTGTTTGGGAGGGTAAGAGCTGAAATTGACACCCCTCGAAAACCATTGTCAACCTCCGCTTTGCGTCGGTTGACAATGGCTTTCTCGGGTGTCAATTTCAACTCTTACCCTCCCAAACAGGCACTATTTATATAATGTTTAGTTTAATCTGTCTATTTTAATGAATAAATAAACAAACTGATGATATAAGAATGGGCTTGTTGTTTTAACTTAATTTGGTATGCTTTAATAATAATGCATCGAACATTATACAAATATTGACTCGGGTTGAGGGCAACATTGATTATATTAGCCCTCGAGGGACGAAATATTGACCAACGCGAAGCGGAGGGCAATATTTTCGTCCCAATGTTGCCCGAAAACACAGTCAACACTTGTTTTGTTATATGAAGAAACAAACCAAAATTTAAGAAAATAATTGAAAACAGATTTTCTCAGCTCAACAAAGAATCACGAATTCAATTTTGTGCAAACTTCATTTCCAAAATATCCTCCGCATCAAACGGTCACTGGTGATATTCCGCCGACCGTAAGAATTAACATACAGATGTTCTACCTGATTTTACTTCACAGTAATTAACAAATCCTTATATCCCCGAGTACCCAAACTCCGTCACCATAAGCAGAAAACCTCCCGCGTTTCTCTGTAAATTATTTTTTGTGGTTTTTATCATTTGCAATCACTAAATATAATCTGAAACAATATAATTTATAAAATTATTAACAAAAATATTTTTAATTATATTCAAATAATCCCTCTGAATACGACGTTTATCACGCGTGCTTATTATATCTTATGAACCTAACTCCGTCACCCACATGCTCTATGATATGGGAGGGAATGAAGACACATTAACAATTTAGTTAAAACTCCATTTGTATCTAAGCCAAGTTATAATAAGTAATAAGTAAAAATGGTGCATACAATTTAAATTGTATTTAATTTCATCGAAATTAAATGATCGCCAGAATATAAAATGGGTCCATGTAACAATAATCACAATGGCCTTTTCAGAATGTATGGATGCCGTTTGATTTATGTCCTTACATATTTAAATATTTCATATCATTAATTAATATATTACTTATCATATTATTTATTTATTACATTTTCAGAAATTTAGCATATTCTAAATAGCGATATACCTGATATATCTATACCCTGTATATGGCAAAAGTATCTGCATGAGCGATTTGACGTTATCTTCAAGAGTAGTGCATAAAGGTTGTTGCAGACTGAAAAAAATGTATTAATTGCCTTAATAAAAAATGTATTACATGTGAAATGTTTCATCTTGACCTCTCTAAAAATGGATGACCACCCTAAATGATCGAATGGGTCCGCATGTCAGAAATATCGATATTTTAGTGCACCCATGAAAAAGTTTTATAGCTGATTTCACACAATTAATGGTGCATAAAATGAACAAGGTTTAATTCTGTTATTTTCTAACACATTCTTAAATTTAACCGTTGCAAATTGTTGACAATTGATTAAAGATTTTTGACATGTAAAAAATGACGTCATAATCGTACTTGATTTCAAACGGCGAGGAGTTTTCCGAAAGTGACGGAGTTAGGGTAGTGATGGAGTTAGGGTGCTATGCGTTATGATAGCAAACCGTCGCATTGCGCGTCCGTTGTTTACTTGCTTTGACTGACTATCTATTATGACGTCACATTGTTTTGGAGTCGCGAAGAGTTATGAATTCACGTCATCGTTTACGAATCAACAAATCAGAGGCGATTATTTGAAATAGAGGGAATGTTCTCTAGATATTATTCCTAGCCGGTCAATATCAAAAAAATATTGACCGGTCAATATTTTTCGGACGAGCTAATATTACAATTATTGACTATTCGTCTAAATAGAGTTATATAGTGAGAATATACTACTGAATATAACAACAGAAAATATCACTTCGATTATTGTATAGCACAAAAGGTATATGTGTATAACAAACATGTATTTACATCTAAATATATGTATATATGCAACATGAAAGAGCAGAATGCAAACTGAAAAACAACATTCATGATTTTAAATCCAACATTAGAAGCAGTACAATGGAATATATTATCATTACAAATACAACAAGGACAATATATTATATGTTACCTCTTACCAAAGAGTATTGTGGCTTATTGAGTACACAAGGATCCAACTAAATTACAACATGACTTATTGAATGAAACCCTTTAATTAGCACAAAATTATGTTGAAATAACATACTGTCAAAAATTCTCTCCAGTGATAATGGTATTAAAAATGCAAATGTAGGTTATTTTCATGAATGGTTTGAACCGTCGATTTGCATCTAATCGTTCTACACTTACGAATAAATTTTAGTCCCTACAGCTCTGTCACAGTTCTATGGTATCATCCTTGTTTCGATAAATATACTTCTCAAAGGGACAACGAACATGTCAATGTCACTTAACGGTGGCATTAAATCATTCAGGACTTCCACGTAATTGTCTCTAGAAACTGTAACAAATGTACAAATTTAAATGATTAGGAATTATAGAACCTTTAATATAAAACTTTCTTGGAAAAATTATATAGTATATAAAAAGGGCATTCAGAAGTTGGAGTTTTATTCGCTATTCACTATTCGAATATCAAAACGACACTAATAACGATTAAAGGCAGGCTTAAAATTAATACTATACATAATTCATATATCATATCTAAAAAATCCCAGAACCGAGTGGTTCTCGGTCCTAATAGACCTCAAAGAATTGAATATATTTTCCCTGTTCAATACTTTTTTCTGCATACTATAGTATATATAATACAAACTTGTCAGTAAGATTCTAAAATACTAGTATCTGATATACAACTTCATACTTTATGGCTGTCATCGACATGTATACGGATAGATTCAAGATAAAATGAACAGAGGATTCTAATGAAATTCTCTACACTATATTCCACATTACTGAACTTTCCTCCTAATCCTGGTTATATTCATGGTTTTTCCTATATAAAATTGACGCCCCCTCGCTTTGTGGTCACCATCTCTAGACTAATACATGACATTTGTATGATATGACTCAATCTAAAATAATGTAAGTTCAAGGATTTTCTTTTAGTATTTTGACTGATGTTTTTCTTCAAAGAATCCTTTCTCTAATTTCGGCTTGTAAAGTAATTGTATTTTTATGACCTTTATATAGCGAATAAGATATAACAATTTGACATTTGTTATGACAAACTTGATGTTATCAACTTGATATTATTATTAAGTCGTTATTTGAAATAAAAAGATATTACTCCAGCCTTTGTACACTTCAGTGTATCTGTCAATAGTTACTCTCACATGTATATATCTAGTTTTAATACAGAATACTTGACCAAAAGCCCTGAAAATTTATTTTTCTTCTGGAAACTTTATAATTGTTACTACGTCAGTACTACATAGGTCAGTGTTGTCGAAACAATACACACAGTCTTCACATTAAACCTTTGATTGCTGATTCATCTTTCTTTGAACAAAAGCAACCTATTTATGTCAAATACATTACTAGGTTGTATTTACATGTTGAATTCTAAGCATTAAAAATAGCTACCACTTTATCATGGAGAACCTGAATCTCCAATTGTTTTTCGTTGGAAATACCCATAGCGATCCAACAACGGTAAAAACCATGCTGAATTTGTAAACTGCGTCAGTTTAACAGCTTTCTAAATGATTAATAGCGCTTTAAATTAATTTTTATTTTTTAATTAAAAAAAGAACACTATCAACCAGACTGCATGACAAATCTAAATACATAAAACATGTTATGTTCTAATTCGTTACACTCAACCGAACATAAATAATTTATAAAATAAATAAACACAGTGTGTAGGTACAGAAGCGCTCTCAAGAGTGCAGTTTATTCGAATAAAGTTATAGACAAATATCTTCAGTTCTCCTCAGTTCTCTACAATAATGAGAAAAATTGTTAATTACAATAAAATGATACACGAAAACAAGTAGGGTGGGTGGGTGGGGGCCACGTCTAACTGCACGAAGAGAGAGCCTTCGAATGGCGCTAAATTCTTTATTCACTTAACACGAGAAGTCGCGCTTCTCTAATTTAAATACCTGTATAACAGGTGAAATACTTATTATAGAAACCAATCAAATTTGGTTTCCGGTATAAATATAAATAAACAAAAACACGTGTTCGATAGACACACGTGTCATCATACCTTTAATAAATACATTACTTTTCCTCGAACATGAGTTTTGCCTGTATATATTTATACGCTATTTTGATTTACAGATACGTGCTAAAAATGTATTAACATGAAAAAGTAAATTTAATCAACAGTTACGAGGAAAGTTTAATGTGCATGTGCTATATTTACGTTTTGGTATACAAATAATATGTTCATTGTAATCAAATATTAAAAATTTTACTGAGTTTATAGATCTTGGCAATTGAAACCAAAACTTTTCTTATACTAACATCTATTCTTCTATGACCTGTGTGTAATCCAGGCTTGTAACATTGATTGCCAACCAACCAAAGCTTTTATTCTTTCCACCGTCTTACTCCGCCTCAGTCACTTTAAAATGCCGTTCGATGTTATAAATACATTTTGAAAATAATTTTTTAAATGTTTCTGTGAAAGAAAATTGATATTAACTAGACAATATTGAAATGGTGATTATTTCAAAGGGCCCCGCTTCAATAATGGACACTGGGATAAAAAAAATTTCAGAGAACTTTGCTTTAACGTTGACCTATAACTTTTTTTACAGCTGGCATATAACTTCTAATTCATTCTCACTATCCCTTACATACAGGCATTTTTGTTCAACCTGACCAAAATTAAGCAACTGGGAAATATTCTACGGTCTAAAACTGATATTAAAGAGATCTTCACATTGAATTGGTTGAAAGTCACTTCACGCTATTAACCAAAGAGGTCACTGCATATCCTTTGATCAAATGCACCATGTTGGTGAAGTATTAGCCAAATTGGAGCAAAGGGAGAGAAGATATTTCCCGGACAAGGATTCAATATATCATTCTGTTATGACCTTAACCTTAAACCTAGAAACATAATTCAAGGTCACTGCACAACTTTTACCCAGAGGCACTCTTAAGGTGAAGTATAAGCCAGATTGGGCCAAGGGGAGAGAAACTATGCTCCGGACAAGGGATCTCGGGCGGACAGAAGGACGGAAAGACGGACGGACAGACTGATCACTATGGTGCGCCCGCAGAACAGGGCCTTAACAATGGAACTGCTGATACACATTAAAATTATTTTTCTTCAGTGAAATAAGTAGTAAAGTATTTCTTTTTCTTAATGTTAATTCCGATGATGACAATATTGTATCGTCCTTAATTACAGTACATAATTATTCGTTAGAGGGTTTACACGTGACCTAAGTGAATGTTCTTGAAATTTTAAACACCTATTAATAATTTTAATTTGCCAATGAACAAGGAAAACTGTTTCAATAATATCAGAAAAGGTCAGAAGAGATCCTCATTATTGTGACATGACAGCTATCAAAGTCAATCAGTGAAACTTTTGGTGAGGGCAACAGCAAACTGCAGTAAGCTACAGGTAGCAATTAACCTCAAGCGTGTTCATTAAACAATTTTATGGACGTTGATGATTGTGGCCATGTTCAAAATCAGTGAAGATTTTTATTTCCTCAACTAACAATCGAAAATTAAAAGAGATACTCGTGTGTCGATAAAATAGTCGGTATAACCGTATCTATGCAAAGTGCAGCCCAAAACTACCTGTTTCATACATAACGAATGTTTAAAGTTCTGAACACTGTATAATGAATATGAAACTTCTCAGAACATGACAAAATAAATTATGTCTTACAACGATTACGGGATGAAAAAAGGTTATGCTGACTGTAAGAGTCATAGTAAAACAAAACTTTAATCTAGAAGATAATAAACAAAGTCTGCCACGTCAAAACTGTGTTCAAAATGTATTGTATCCGCTAAATGTATAAATCAAACCAATATTCTTAAAAGATAGTTTTTGTATGTTTTGCCAATTTTTATCCAATCGTCTACCTAGTAGGTAATTTTTTTTAATTGTTTGATGATTCCAAATACTTTTCTAGTACAAGTTCGTACATTCAAATCCACAGAGTCTGATAATTCTGCGACAATCATTTGGTACTGATGAAGAAACGGGAACGAGAGAAAATTGGTGTTACATCACAGACTTAAACATAAAAATAGACAGAAGAGAAGGGCCTTCACCTCAGGATGTTTCCTACTTTATCTTAGTAGTTTGGAGGTGTAGTTTGGTACGATGTCTTTACGGCTCGTGAGTAATGTGTCCTGTCACGTGAGGAGGTTATAAGGAACATGCAATGACAAGGCATTTATTCCTTGAAGTCATGGGTGAAAAACAAACATAACGTGTGCACTTGTGAACTGTACGCTGTAAATCTGCCGATTTGGCTTTATTAGCCCTCTTTTCAATTTTTAATAATTAATATTCATAAAATATTATCTGTTAATAGAACATACAAACATCAATAATTAATTTTTTGTTTTGCCGATTTTAAAGACAAATTTGTTCAATATAATCAGCGTCAACACCATTCAACACAAAAATTAAACTTATCAACCTTCTAATTTCAATGATGGAAATAAAGTCTCAAGAAATTCCATTTCGATCTTTATATTTTGATGAATCATTACAAAGATATATATGGTCTTTACAAGTGTACTCTTAAGTTGATATATATATATATATATATATATATATATATATATATATATATATATATATATATATATATATATATATATTACCATAAATACCATATCTAATAAAAAGTAAGCAATATTTTGTATACATTTTTACGTAGTCAGCAATATCATTCAAATTTGGATTATTTACTAGATGGGTCTACCCACTGACAGAAAAACAAAAACGGATAAATTAGAGATAAATAATCATCAAATGAACGAATTATAAAGACTAAGTCAAATGAACGAATTATATAGACTAAGTCAAATGAACGAATTATAAAGACTAAGTCAAATGAACGAATTATATAGACTAAGTCAAATGAACGAATTATATAGACTAAGTCAAATGAACAAATTAAGTAGACTAAGTGTTAACTTTTTTTTTAGTCTTTACTCAAACATTTTCTCCTTAATCTTCTCTCGGTAATTATTTTTTAGTGAATCTTTGGTAAAAACCAGTTTCAAAACTATACCGGTATAAATCATAATTATTTGAATTAGAAATATTTCATTCTAGTACATATAAATGCATCAGTTTGTCTCCAATTTGGTCAGTGAAATGCTTCAATGAAAAAAAGTTTCTTCGTGTTTCTTTCGTCCTATAGGTCACATGAGTCACTCAAGGTACCTATTGCAATTCTTCTTCGTCCGTCGTCCGTTAAGAATTTTACTTTATTAACTTCTTGAAGACTGAAGCTAAATTGTTACCATTTTTTATATAAAGCATCTTAATGTTAAAAAGTGTGAAAATCATGACTTTACCACTCCTGGGGCCTCATAGGCAGGGCCAAATATACAAAAAGTCACATTTTAAAAAATCTTTTTTCTATTATCCCACACATTCGGGGGGGGGGGGGGTATGCATAGTTGGAATATCCATGAACCCTCTACCAAAATGGTAAAATTCATGGCCCTTGATTAAGGGTTCTGACCCTAGAGTGGGGCCAATATATAATAAAAATGTATTAAATCTTAGACAATTTTCTTCTTTCCTCCCTTTCTCCTTTAAGAAAAACTAAATGCATGGTAATGATGTCCACGAAGTCCTGTACCTAAATTGTTAAATTCATGACCCTTGGGTCGGGGGTAGAGATCCAAGGACAGGGCCAATATGGCTATATAGTATAACTGAATGAAATTGTAGAAAATCATCTCCTCTACTTTCATATATATTTGAGAAAAACAAAAATGTAGATTCTGATGTCCACTAAGTCCTTTATTATCTAAATTGTAAAATTTATGACCTCTGGGACAGGGGTTTAGGCCCTAGCGTGGGGCTTATATAGCCATATGGTAAAGATGTATTAAATCTCTCCTCACACATATATTTGAAGAAAAAACACAAAATGCATGGTTTTGATGGCCATGAGGTCATCTACAGGGCATAATATCCCTTCCATGCAGGTCCTGTAAAAAGACCCATTCAAAATTGGCTGTATTTTTCACAATCTAAATGAAAAATTCCTAAAAAAAATAACTGTGTCATATTGGGTTACCGGTATAAAAGATAGGATGCTGAATTTGTAGCTAAACTGAGTCATGTCAATTAAAATATCTGAGTAATCTCTTAAGTGTGGTTTATGTTGATGAACACATTAATTTAACGATTACTTGATTCATGATAATGTAAATGAAAACAAAGAAAACTGTTTAGAATTTTTGTTTTGCTTACTTGTATTGAGACAAATTTGGTAAGCTTTGTTTCCCAAAACTACGAAAGCCGAGAAGGATCATTCGAGATTCGAGATTCGAGATTCGAAATACGAGATTCGAAATACGAGATTCGAGATTCGAAATTCGAGATTCAATATCTAAATTAACCAATCAAATCAAGGATCTGAAAATATGTATCCTAGCGACATCAAACTGTTCTAAATAAAAATCATACGTACATGCTCTTATATACAAATAAATGCTATGTTCACTTCTCCCTACCTAACTAAATAATTATTTGTATTTACTTTTACACAGAATATCTAAGCAGACTAGTAATAATGCAGTGTGTTTCGCGGATCTTAGTGATTTTGTTTGCCCTGGTGCATTTCCACCTGATGCGTTTGAACTCTAAGGTATTTCACCACCAGTAATAGTTTAAAACCCGGGTTTATTCACCCCTTTTGTGTAAACATGCGGTTATGGTAGAGAACTTCATAAGCGTAGCTAATTTTTTCTGTAGGGGGTCCTAGGCCAATTTTAAAAAATTTTACTATGTAAATTTAATAAGCTCCAATTTTCCCGAGGAGGGGGTCCAGATCCCCTGACCCCCTCCTTTCTAGATCCCCGCATGAAGATTAGTACATGTATCTAAATAATCTAAATATAAATAATCTGTCCTGTTTCACTAATAAATATAAGCATTGCTTATCGTTTTTATGTATGCATACAGTGATACACTAGTACTATGATTATAAACAAATCATTGAGATATTTTCACATCATACGGAATTATTAATAAATACAATTTTTTTTCCTTTTCCTCAGTAAACAACTTATTATGAGTCTTACTTTTGGAATTGTTTTCAATATAGAAGGATACCTACTCTCTACAATTAAAGGTAGGGATGATAGGGTGCCAATTTGTTCACATTGCCGATTTCTTGTGCAGAGAACAGTAAAACCCTTTATTTGATTGTGCATGAATATTTCAAAATTAATTGTTGTACATATATTTTGTTATAATTCATTCATTGATATATCAACAAGAAAGAATAAAAGCATATGTTTCACAGCCAAGTTAAGTTTCTCTGTAGTTTCCTACCCCCCTACCCCCCACCGCACCAACATTGACAATAATTACATATAAGTCATACAAATGTTTACTTTTTTTGTAAGTAAAGATCTAAAGATGTAAATAAGCACTGCAAACAAAGATGTGTGTATTTAATATACTACTACATTACACTTAGCCAGATAAAATGTAATCAGGATGAAGCTACAAGGGGTGAGTGGTGCAAATTTACCAATTTGTCGCCATACACACAGAACACCAAATAAAGAAACTGTGAGTGGTGTGTGGAATGCATAAAAGATGGCGGCAAATTATCTCAAATAATCAGTGCAAAAACCCACAAATAGGCTGTTATTTGTTACATATCTTGCAAAAACATTGATAAAAAATGTTATCGTCCAATAACATAGCCGATTAAGTTAATGTGTACATATGGTCAACGTACATGTAATTCTAATATACAAGAAGGCGGACGTATCAGGCGGGGATCCAGAAAATTAAATTTCAAAAATGATCGGTTGAATTACATTAAATGCTTTGAAAATTGTTTTAAACTATCGCACGGGTCAAAATGCGTGATAGAAGCTATGTACCACTGTCGTGTATCCGCGCCGGTAGTGACGTGTTTGGATAAAGTGAAAATGGTGGTTCCGTTTGCTTCTTGAAAAGTTTTCGTGTTATTTAAGGCATACATTGTCTACCTTTACATGAAAAAGATCGTCAGATATATTCAAAAGTGTAGAAAATCTTTAAAGTTCTACGAACTTTATGTTAAAATTATGTAAATAAGCAGTTTATGTCGATTAATTTTGAACAACGGAACAGGTTTGGAAGACCTTGTTTTCAAAACAGGAACGGTTTGGATACGCATCTGATACGGTTTGGATGTAATTATATGTGAGTGTAAACAGTTCCTTTAATTTCCCCTCGCGAAGGGGATATAGCATCGCTACTGTGCGATACCCTCATTGAAAAGCATGCTTTCAATATTATGGATATCATCATGTGATAGACATACAAAGTCACATTGTTTAAAAAAATAAACATACACGTTAAAGACTTGTGCATTTAAGCCAACAAAACTTACTATACCGTAATTTGAATTTATATTTTACACACGCTCCAAGTAACTTGCAATTGGCTTATAAAAATGGCATACAGAGTGCTTTACAAATATGTTAAGTCTGTTGTATAATCATTCCATCGATATTAATTTCGAAAGATTCAGCCTTACCAAAATCTTTACCGACACAAAAACACATGTGTTTACGACAGTTTCAATTGTTGTGCTTTTATAACGTTATCGGCTTTGAACGTGAAAAA
This sequence comes from Magallana gigas, assembly GCF_963853765.1. Classification (NCBI taxonomy): domain Eukaryota; kingdom Metazoa; phylum Mollusca; class Bivalvia; order Ostreida; family Ostreidae; genus Magallana; species Magallana gigas. Next base: position 44,261,648 of record NC_088857.1, on the reverse strand, counting down.
ATAAAAGAGATCAGTCAAATACAGAAAACTTCTTGATATAAATTGATACATATTAATCGTTTTGATTTTCTGGTGAGAATTATGATTGAATAAATGTACATATAAAATGGCTATGTTTACTTAGGTCTCGACATCACTTGAATTTTTTGGACCAACTATTTCTAACAACAGAGTAAATATATGACTTGGCAGACATCTATGGTACTTTGTATTATATCAGTATAATCACTGGGAGTGAAATAATTGTAGATATTTCTTTGTCTAGCGATGTACAGGCTTGGTATTGAATGAAAACGAGGCCCACTTTCATAATATTATTACCAAGCACGTTCTCCGTTAAACGTACTTAACGATTATATCATTTCAGAATAACTAAAAAACACATCATATAGTCGCTTGCCATAAAAGTAGTAGATAGTTGTCTGTTAAAGGACAGATCGCATGTTTTTCAATTTTCGGATTTTTTAAAATAAAATTATTCTATACTCATTAAAAATGAAGTTTATTATCGTTTTTATAAAATAGTCTGGTTAATTCGTGAGTTTGAAAGCGATGAAATTCAAATGTCGCGATATGCATATGTATTGCTTTTCAGGTTAAAGGTGAAAATCTTTTTTTTTTTTTTTTTTTTTTTTTTTTTTTTTTACATTTTATTGTGTTCCTCATGTTTCAACTCATACTTTCTTTATAATTAAAAATTAAAGAAAGTAGTCTTTTGAAATGTTAGTAAAAAAAACTTGATATAACTATATTTACATTTTTCAGTGGTTTTTTTTCATGTGATAACACTAAGTATCAATTTGTTCATATGCAGTCCAGTAAATTCAAATGACGTTTGCTTATTCAAATATTTTAAAAGTACAATTGCTTTGAATTAAATTAATATAAGTAATAAGAAATCATTCTTTCGATATTGTGAGGTGTAATTTCGTTTCGAGCTTTATTGGGCTTGACCACGCCCCGACCAAAATAATCAACTCATGATATTCGATCAAAGAATGATTCCTTATTTGTTAAATAATCAATTTCTGATCAATTATATACTTAATACATTTGTATACCATTTAATCAGAGGAAAAAAACATGCTTGTCTAAAGAAATGAACTTAGTCATCCAATTTTAGTTCCCTTCGAACATGTGGAAGTATTTTGGTTTCATCACATTTATAAAAATGTCGGACAGGAAAGAAACATTCATCGTCTGTACATTATGTTCTTTTTACCTGACTTAAAATACATCTTTTGCATGCTGTGTAATTGAATGACCCAATATTTTTTAAAAAGATGTATCTTCGGTTGCACACCGATAAAATGCAAACTGCTCTCTTTATGTCTAAAATATCAAAAATGCTATAACTTAAAATTATTCAAACCGTACCATTTGCACAATTTATATTTTAGCATCCAAACCGGAATAATTTATTTATCCAAACCGTACTACTTCTTTAGCAGGTGCATGAAGTTATTGCTATATTTATACATATTAATATATTAAAAAAACATCGGTTTGATTTTATTTGGTTAATTTAATGTTTTAAATAAATTTTGGCTGCTTCAGATTTTTAGTATGTTTTATATTATCTACGTAATCTAGAAATAGTTCTTGGTTTTAGCGTTAAAATGACACGTTAACGATCGATTTTTCTACAAATAAGTCGTTTTTATTAACGATGAACAAAAATAACGCACACTCTTTTCAACTGCAAAACCTTCAGAAAAATATAAAGGACTATTACGATATTTTAATTAATATTTACCTCGTTGTCGATAGAAAAAAGGACACAACACTCATTGTTTTTGCAATGGATACGCCATTTTCACCTTATCCAAACATGTCACTACCGGCGCGGATACACGACAGTGTGTACAGTGTAATTGGAAACTTTCATTTTATATCAATATGTAGTATTACCTATTATAACAAATGAGAGTATAGCACAACTGCCACAAGCAATACATGTCCTTTACCGGCACCACCTCCCTCCCCATAAAAAATGAAACAATTGTCGTTTTATTTGCTAAAATGTGTGTGGTTCAAGATTTTTCTAAAGGACATACCCGATTAGAATTGAAAAAAGAGTCGTACTTATCAAAAGTAAAACTACTCATAATTTATCTACAGTGCATCGTTATGGAGCTACACAGAAAGTTTTATATTAATTTGCCGAGCCAAATAAAAAAATCCTGGAAAACGAAGAGAAAACAAAGTGGGGACAGAATAACTGACAAAATAATTAGGACTATATAGCCGCCGCCCCCCCCCCCCCCCCCTCTTGAAATGTATATACTGAAAACAGATTATTGGCGTATAACATCCGCACACAATTCAAAGAAAATTTCATGTTTTGTTTTTTTTATCATTTTCGCTAGCTAATGTAAGACATCACAAATACCCCAAGCCCCCTCACGGAAAAGGAAATGCTAGGTGATGAGAGAGAGAGAGAGAGAGAGAGAGAGAGAGAGAGAGAGAGAGAGAGAGAGAGAGAGAGAGAGTGTGTGTGTCGATGTAAATCACAGGTGCGCTAACACCCTTAAAATTAAAGCTTGCTAGTTGGTCTGCCCTACCCTAGCTACTTCCTCTCTTTTCTCGTTTTAGAGGCTTAATTATTGTCTATATATGCTTGTAACAAATCAAATCAATTTCAAATTTTAAATCAAACTGAATTTGACACTACAAAACGCTCTCTCTGTCTGTCTGTCTGTCTGTCTGTCTCTCTCTCTCTCTCTCTCTCTCTCTCTCTCTCTCTCTCTCTCTCTCTCTCTCTCTCTCTCTCTCTCTCTCATATCGACAATCGCATTGTCATACCCTACAATACACTATTCTTATCTGGATTTTTGTCTTTGAGGTTGTAAATCATTATATCTTCTATGGTTTAAAACTTTATCATAACCTATATTTTGACATGTCGATTATTTTTTGAGTTTCGTTTCATAGCTAAAACATTTAGATTAAACAGATCTTTCTTCGCGAGCCGATTTTTACACAGTTGGGGCGAATACACTTCGGTTTAAAATTGTTCGGGGGGAAATACATACAGGGCAAACAAAACCACTTAGATTTGCAAAGCCAACAGTGTTATTTCTAATTTAATTGTTTATACTGTGTGGAATTAATTCATCAATGTTAATTTAACCATTTTATAACCACTATATAAGAGCTATTAAGACATTTATTTGTAGGAAAGAGCATGTACGAATGATCTTTATTTAGAACAGTTTGATGTCGCTAGGATACAGGTTTCAGATCCATGATTTGATTGGTTAATTTAAATATTGAATCTCGAATTTCGAATCTCGAATCTCGTATTTCGAATCTCGAATCTCGAATGATCCTTCTCGGCTTTCGTACAAAACAGCAATTTTTCGACGAGAAATCCCTAATTCAAAGAGTACAGGTCCCTGTACCAAAAAGGGTCAATTGGAGTCTCAGAACAGGGTTAAGGCCCCAAAATGAAGCTTAAAATGGAAACATGACATCTTTAATACATAATTTACAAATTGTTTTAAGAGTTCAGTAATAAATACTTTAAAATAATAGTTTCTGTTTTAGTAAAAGTATAAATTCAGAAATAATAAACATAATGTTGTTAGAATTATCAGCTAAATATACCAACAAACATTCCTTATAATTGTGATGAATGTCATTATTTTTCATCTGAGAAAAAAACCAAAAAGGTGTTAAAAAAAAAACCCCACCAAAAAACAATTCATCCTTATAATAAGGTTCCATTATATATTTTACCTGGTATAAAAGTTTGTTTCTTGTATATCTTATGCAAATCAATGTATTTACGGTCTTCCGCTTGTATAAAAAAACCATGTGTTCGATGAATTCATTGTGCTAAATGATGTATAGCATCATCCCATATTTATTGCATTTTCTTAACAGATTTGTTCACTTTTACAGTATTGTTTAACACCATGTATTTCTGAAGTGATATTATGTTACTACAAAATAGTTGTGTCGAGACGACTATTGCAGTATAATGTTTAACATCATGCACGTTGTTGTGTTCTATAAATAAATCAAGTATTTTTATGTTGTGCACATAACGGAACGAGAAATAAACTTACCTAAAATATTTCAAAGTTGACAGAACAAGGAAAAGTTTTCTTTTATGAATGATAAAGTGTCCTCTGCACGTTCACGTTAGGTTAGAAGCTGTGTTGTATCTCATGAATTGTTATTATTTGAAAGGTTTTTAATATTTAGGTATTTTGCGTTTGATAAAATTTGACGTTAAGTTAACTTGAAAGCTTTACAACTCTGATTTGAACTAATTTTTGTTTTCATTTGGTAGAATTTTAACCATGTCAGTCACGTTTACCTGTATATCGCAGGTTAATTAAAACTACGAGAGTATTCCTGGAAAAGATTACACGAGACAATTAGCATAAGAACAAGTGTTCTCCTGGTTCTCTGACCGCAGTTTCTGACCAACTGTTTTACATTTAATATCTGTTGCTTATGTGTAATATGGTCCTAATTGACTCCATATATCATTTATTTACATATTTATTAACTGATCCGTATTGTTAACAAACTCTAAATAAACATAGTATACGTCAACAAATGTCTCATTATATCAAATATAAGGCCTAAGTGATGTGTTAACGAGTTATGATATTTAATTTTCAGATCTTCTTTTTAGCCCCATAGTGTCTATTTCTGTTACCAATCATGCCACGATGTAAAAATATGGCTGATTAGCATACACAATAATTAGCTTATGATAGATGATCAAAACACTCAAACGACAACCCTAAAGAATATAAAGCAGCTGTTAAAAGGAATTTGACGTTGAAACCTGGCTAAATATATCTGATCTGGAAACCATGAAATATTCTTCATTGGAAACTCCAGCAGTTATATTTTTAAATGTACATTACTAAGTATCTATTCAAAATATAGCAACCTTTGTTTTCGTTTACAACAGGATTTATAATTACGACTTTACATTCAAAAGCCACTGTTTTATACTATTCTTTTTTGTAATAAAGTTCACGTTTTATTTCATAAATTATTTTCTTTCATTATTTGGTAGCGGTTAAACTCAGAAATTTGCAAGTTAGTTGAAGGACTTCATAGACATCATAACCATACATTTAACTTTTCTCAAATATATATGGGAGTAAAAAAGAGGATTTCTAATTAAAATTTAATACATTTTCACAATATGGTCATATTGGCCCCGTCCTAGGTCCTGAACGTTTTAACTCAGGGACCATGAATTTCGCAATTTAATAAGAGAGCTTCATGGACATTATAGCTATGCATTTAGTTTTTGTTGAAGTGAAGGACTTTTTTTTATTGGCTTTATTAGCTTATTTCAACAGGCTGATATGATATTACAAAAAAAAAGACAGAATAAAGGATTCAACATGTGCATTATCTGACTTGATATGTCTTGACTGATTTGTCCAGCACAAAAATACATCGCAAAAATATATGTAAAGCTTTAGTTTAAAACAATAATACCAAAAATATGAGTATCTGTAACTTGGGTTTATATTTACATTGAGATGAATACGAGAAAAGTTATACCAAAGTAAAACATCATTTCAATTCAAAAAATTTATCACAGATATAGTACATAACTGTTGAATAAAATTGTGATTTGTCGCTTAAAAAGTAAGTAATAAATTATCAAAACCACTAAATGGGCAGAAATCATTTACACGTTTTTCTTTTGAACAAAAATCCAATTAATAAGTTTCTGTTACCGTGATCATTGTGACCCCCTTCTGCCTTTGTGCCATGGCAGTTTATTAATTAAATATTATTACCTTTGAGGTTGCTAGACTTGTGCCCGGTAACAGTGAACCAGTTTGTTATCACAAAAAATACGTCATGCGTAAAAATCTACACTCGGGGCGATAATTACGCTAAAATTTGCACGTAGACACAGATTTAGAGGAAATCTGACATTATTATTAGAACTAATTTTGTAGGAGCATCATATTTCATATTAATATGAAATACCTAATTTCACACTAATGAGGGATATTTTATTTCATTTAATCCTTTTATTTGTTTTAAAAATCAAACAAAATTTTGCTTTATTTTGTGAGGAAAGGAACAGGTTTTTTTTAAATTAATGCATCGACGTTTTGGAGATTCCACTCTATATTTATGTATCGGTTTTTACTCATCTGTCATTATTTATCATCGGGGGATTTCTCTATGTAAATCCATTCACTATGTGTTATACCTTTATAAGAATCAAAATTCAACCATTATTACAAATTTCATATACACGTTGTTCTTCTCGACATTATAAGTGAGTATTCTAAATTTTTCAACACTGGACTGGTTAATATAACATTATATCCATATATCCAATTATTCTATTTAAGCTGATTGTTCAGAATACTTGTTTTATAATTTTGGTAAAAATTAATTTCAAATATTCAAATGAAAACATTAATTATTAATAAATTCTAAACATCATAGCAAATGCCATATGGGAGTTAAAGCTTTATAGATTGATTTTATCAGTTCATTGTTAAGATATTGTCAAAATTCTACTATAGTCAACGTACGATAGAAGATTCATTAAATTCGGTGATGATAAATCATGTTTTGATCATCGTTCTATTTTTAAATACTAGAAATTTTTACGTACTGATTTTAAATTATTAATATTCTTTTATTAATAACACATATCCTATATCAATATATTTAATAAAAATAAAACTTAATAATTGACTAAAATGATATAATCAAATGAATTTGATTTAAAAACTACTAGTATACAAGTTTTAAATTTAGAGAATTTATGGAAATTATATTTTACAAAGTTATCTTTATGGTAGTGTTCGACTATATACGCCCTTATCGTTATTAAATGAATATTTATTTAGATACTTATTTTTTTATTCAATGAGCTCAACTTATCTCTCTTAACAAAAACTTTTAAATGAAAAGTAAGTGTTCATACAACAATTGTGTAATAATAATACTAATAATAATAATACTAATAAATATTTTTACTGAACAAATCATTCTTTTGTATCATGGATAATTTTAGTCGCATCATTTATTTCAAATATGTAGAAATATACTTTAACAATTAACTCTATAGGAATATTCGTCGACAATCATTTACATTATTTCCATAATATCATTATCATTATCCCTTTCCCTCTGAGCCATTGCTTTTGCCAATGTTTTATAGATTTCACTCGTTAAGCATTAAGCGAGGTGAAAATAATAGAAGTCATTTTATATCTTAATAATGTTTAATTATTTTCCAAATAGTTATAAGCATTTAGAATATCTTCGGATTTGTCCATTCAAGGCATAAATACGAGGGTCAATCAAAAAATACGAAGACTTATGTCATAGCTATGTTACTTAACGTCATATCATAACTAAATTTGGTAGACATAATTTAACAATAGTTTCAAACAATTTGCAAGAAAAAAAGTGAATAATTCCTTTATTTCTAAGAATTATTTAGAATCTAATCCTGCAAAACGAGGTCACGGCGCACGGTCAAAATTTATGTTATATCAACAATAAACCATATAATGTTGAAAGTAATATCTCTATGAATTGGGCTAAAAACCAAACATTATTGAAAACTCAAATTAAGTTTTGTCTTGGTATTCTATGTTCCAAATAATGAAAAGTGATATAATGTATTGTCGAACAGATATTAGTAACTAAAGACAGATCTGATAGTCCTTTTTAGAATTGACTAAAAACATCGACGTCGTTGGACGTCACGGCGCAATGAGAGGTACAAACAAAATGGATTTAACCCAGGAAAAAGCCGACACAAGCTGTAAAAATGCTCAATCGTGCAAAAAATAAGTCAACAATTATTTGCAAGTTTGTGTTTAACTGTAATACATTTTGTGGGGGTGGTGGTAATTGTAATTTGAATATAAAACAGTCCGAAAGAGAGTAGAATATCTGTAAATATTTGGTCAAAAAATAAGTAACGTCAACCGACATGCCATGTCAACCGACGTTCAGGGTTATCGTTACTGTAAACCAAGAGATAGACGGTTGGAAAATGAAAACTTTGAAGAACTAACTTATGATTCTCGAACAAATGTGTGCAAATAAGATGTTAAGTGGTTCAGTGCAATTTTAAATTGTAAGGAGAAAGGCACAAGAGACTAAGCGTGATATAAAGATGGGGTTTATCTATAAACTGTGTTTGTTTAATATTGACGTCATGTTTTGAACGTTACCGTGCGCCGTGGTGACAAAACATGTTGTTTTTAAAAAGGGGTAACAAAAATACCGTTTCATCAAATGGGCTAAAACTTCGCATATCAACAACATAAATGTTGGTGCACAGATTAATCTGTTAAATATGACTTTCATGAAAAATATATGATATACAGCCACATTTTCTTCGTATTTTTTGATTGACCCTCGTATATTTCAGGAAAAATATTAGTAACATGTTAAAATAAAACACGTTTCCACATACGAGTAATAGGCAATCATCCATACTTTAGAACATACATTTTTAAAATTTGAAATTTGTCTTTGCAATCATTTATCAGGCAGTCATCGTTGAATAATCTACAATTTCTCCAAAAAAAATTTGGAAGATTGAAATGATACATTGTGTGACATCAACGTTAAGTGCGCAACTTTCTTAAAGATATGAATCACAAAAAGTGTATATAATGTTGCTTGATTCGATTTAAGAGGATACTTTATTAATCCTAACATAGAAAAATTTTATTTGTATATATGGATATGACATCCAACAAAATAAATTTCCTTACCATTGTATACTAGTAAGCATCATTTCTCATAATGATATTTTTTTAATGTGTTCAGACTTCCTAAGAGGAATTATGAATATAAACAAGACTTACATGAAGTATATCAGGTGATTTTGCAACGTTTGAAGGTTCCATATATTAGAACAAGTATTTTTGTGATAAAACTTTTGTATTCGCCAAATATAACGTTTATAAATGTTTGAAAGTGTTTAAGTTCTAAAGTATAAAGTCAAGTGTACACTTCCTCTCAAACTTAAATATCAGTTTTGTATTTTTGTATGACCCACAAACTATTTTCATTAACTTCAAGTATTCGTATTTTTAAAAAGTGGTGGTAAAAATTTTAAAACGAATCAGGAGATTTAGTCTGAATGCGATAATAAAACAATTTTGATTTTATTTAGATATCTAAGTTAAATGTATAGACTTTTAACGTATTTCTATCTGGCAAAAATACAAGTGGTTGCAAACGAATAATATCACTCCACTGGTTTGTCTTGGGTCTCGAACATCATGTCTTCTTAAAAGATTTGAATGTTTGTTTGAGTCCAAGCATTTTGTCCGTGGATTTCGTGTAATATTTATTACACGTTTTCATGAATTATATTGAGAGATAATAAATGTAATCCTTAATAAGAACTGATCTAAAGAATCTTAAATATTCACAACAAAATAAAATGCTTGTTAAACAGATTAGAAAAAAGTGTCGAATTTATTTCATGATTAAACAAATCAAATTGTAGTATGTTAAGATACAAGTCTGTTGATTGACACAAACTTCTCCAGACAACTAAAACTTCAGAAAAATGTAAAATTGACAGTCAAATGACGACCGGTAAATGCATGTTGATTTTGACACGGATAATGAAGCCAGTCATTGACAGGTAAGGACGACACAACGCCCAATTCGTATAGATGATATTAATAAACTTTTAATTTTTGACAACTCTACCTTGTGTTCCCTTCAGCCTCGTATTCAGGTTTTCACAGAGCCTAAAAACCAATCAAATGTCTTTATCTAAGCTTGTCTGCTATATATTCACAGGTAACAGGCAACGGGACCGTGGTTTTCACCTGGCATATTGGATAGCGGGAAGGTAAGTTACTATTCCTTACCTTCTAATTTTCATGGAATTAATGATAGAAATACTGACTCATTTAGAGAGGGTGGTGATATTTTCATTATAAAGATAAGAACATAAAATATATTTTAAAATATCTTAAAATATATCCTTTCAGATTTTAAACGGGTATTTTGGTTCCTTTCTAAAACGTTTAAGTGTCTTCTATATTTCATGTTATGATAGGATTTTACAATGATGAGTATTAATTACTGATTTTTTTACTTTAGTTTTATTCGTCAGTAAGAAAAAAAAATTGAAATCTTAGCTTATGCAAATAAACACATTGGTTAAAATTTCTTTTATGTCATCTGAAAAAAATATATTAATGAAATTTTCTAGTGAGAAACACATAATGAAGGAAATCGCTTGATAAATGGTTCATAAATATAACTGTGGTTTTATCTAATGCCAATCACATTGAGAAATCTGCATGCTTAAACACGAGCTTTTTCTTTGATCCTCTGATTTCCTCTTCGTCATTGTGAAACCTATTTCGCAAACACACTAGTCACATCTTTATATTTAGCATTTTGTGTTTTGAAAAAAAAATGTTTTACAATAGTGCATGTCCTGGTTTTGGACAATTCATTGTAAACGACGCAAAAGAACATTTTGAGCAGTGGGAAACATAAACTTAAAATACACAATTGTTTTCATATTTAGATGAGTCGAGAAAGAACAGCCATGTTTGCTGTGGCTTTTGCGCTCGTAGCCCTACCAACCATATCGGGACTTATTACAAAGATTCCGACTCCTAAAGAGTTGTATGAATGTTACTTGTACAAGTCACTGAATGCCAGTATATCAGAAACGCCAGCAAAAGTCATCCAAGAATTTTGTATCTCAAAGTACATCGTACAACATATGGATGAAACCATATACACACACAACATAACTAAAGAAGGCGTAAACTATTTAAATGCAATGTCCAGAGAACTTAATCAAGAGATCACGGCTATGGAGAAACTTCAAAAGAAGCCAAGACACAAACGTCAAGCTTTCGGAACCTGGAGAATCAGGAAAGAGATTCGAACACTTACAAGACAAGAATTCCAAGCGTTGGTTAACTGCTTCAACAGACTCAAGAATGACTATGTAAGTGTCTTAAAAAATAACTAGAGCTTCTGGATAGAAAAAAGCGTATCATTCAATTATTTCATTGCTTAAGCTTCAGGAGGAGTGGTCGTTTAAAAATAACCTTTAGCAAAAAAATTAATGTTTATAAACAGAGAAATGCTGCTGAATGCATCATCTTTTACTGATTTTAATAAGTTGGGTTATCAGAAATCTCTTTTTTTATTCACTTGTTACTTAATTTCTTTGATTAATTCCAGTGTTTAAATTGTTAGAGTTGGGTTTCTTTCACGTTCACCAAATCCTAAGAATTGCCAAAAAGGAAAAATCATGAGTCGCAGATTTTGCGTTCCTACAGCAATTTTCATGTTTTGTGCATCTCTAATTTGTTTTTAATTGTAGCAATGTAATCAATCTTTTGTCATCAAGAGCACTTTGACATAAAGTGTTCAGAAAACACCATATTTATAGCGTAGCTAATAAAAACTTTAACGCCTGAATTAGTGTCTACTAGGTAAATTAATGTTTCTCCATAATTAATCATTAACCTGTCATTTTTAATTTCATTGCTACCTTTTCACAGGTGGCAATTCAAAACCATTTTAGAGGGTTTTTTTCAGTTTTTTCACAAAAAAGCCTTTGTACTTGTTAAAGAAAAAAATCTATGAGGAAAAGTAAATCAGAAATTGTACAACCACATCTGCTCCGGATTAAATGCAACATTCAGTTCATCTAATATATACTGTCACCAACAACAACCTATTCTATTATTTGATTTAGTCATGTCTATATATAACGTTATTTTCTTTCAGTCCATAGACTCCAGCATGAGTACCTACGACTTGATTGGTTCAATGCACACCGGACGGGCAGCAAGAAGCATGCACAACGGACCAGGATTCTTCCCAAGACATATGTTAATGATGCTGATGTAAGTTCCATGTGCAAATAATCGGTTTCTTTTCAGACTAAAAAGCTCTTATGTTTTCTGTCTATATTCATGTCATTATTATACCTTCACCTTAAAATATTGTATTTGAAGTCGAACACAATTGTGACAAGTATTTTGTCCATTACAGCATGGAGACTGCATGTCATTCCCCAATGCACTACTGGGATATGACAATGGACTCTGATATGATTGTCCCTACAGACTCAATCATGTTTTCTGAAGAGTTTTACGGTAACGGTGACGGCATTGTCAGAACTGGTCCGTTTGCACACTGGAGAACCCCAATTGGAACTCCAATTATCAGAAACATTGGATCAGGTAATCTTTTATAAGAGGTTGTATTTTGTCTCGAATTTATAGATTTCCTGGATTGTTATGGGGGTTTCTTCCTTCGACAAAACCGCAGCACTTTGCAGAAAAAGGAAATATCACTTTGTGTGGTTCTTTTTACTTCTAGGTGGAGAATCTTTAGCTGGAAAACAAGGCATCCGTGCTATGTTAAGCAGGAGAAGACTCGCAGAGATTTCAGAGCCTCAGGTCGGACATGCCGCCTACTCCGTGGAAGTTCATCATAATGGTGTTCACAATTGGATCGATGGTCACATGGCTCGCTTAAACACTGCTTGGTTTGATCCCATCTTCTACGGTATCCACTCCTTCTTCACGCTTATCTGGATTGCATTCAAAGGTCTTCAAAGAAATAGAGGAATAGATCCACAAAGGGACTATCCGTTAGGGCCAAATGTTCCATCTGGGCACGAATTTTTCCAAAGAGCCGACTTCCGACCTTTCCTTCGTCAAATTTCAAATTTAGATGCTTTGGCAGATACATATGATAGAATGGTTACATACATGCCCATGCCTAGATGCCCGAGCTGTGACAACAGTCCCTATTTAGTTTGCCAACGCCAGGTGTGTGTTTCTAGAGCGCGGCCAAGGATGAGGCAGAATATGTTTATGTTTGGTAGAAAGAAGAGAAGTGCCAATGTCAACCCTACTCCTTCAGTGTATGGTACACAGAAACCACTATCTGATAGTGATAGCTTAGCTGACGATAATGTAGATAACAAGACCATCAATATTTTGCAGTCCAGCGAAACAGCGTTATCAACTTTGGATCAGCCATACCAAAATACTTTCCTCATTGACGGAAAATCAGATTTGAACCAATGGGTCTGGTTAAATATTAAAATTCTCTTCGAGCGTCCTAAAGGCTTCAACTTCCATACCAATTTGCCAGGCCAAAATAACACAGTTGATATGTACGATACGTCCAACTTCGAGCGAATTGCCGAAAAGATTGGCATCCACAATCAAATTACGTATAAAAAGCAATGTAGCTCTTCTGGATCGGGTGCCGCCAAGGTTTTTGTTCAATCAGACGGTTTAAACTATGCTGGAAGATACAAAGATTACGCTATTGTAGATGAAAGGCAACCTATATATTCTTCTGTCAGTTACATTGCTGTTAAAAAACCGACCACTGCGAAAACAACCAAGGTCCTTCTTACTGCATTCGATACTTGTGGACGGTCCTGTCGCGCAGCATGTCCAGTTCCGGGGACCAATGGAAACTCGTATGAGCCATGCAAAGGTGCGTTCGAAATTACGTCTGAATATCCTCTTATGTACAGCACTTCATACGGAGGTGCAGTCTCGGCAGCTTTCAGCGTCCATTTAGAAAGCAAGGGTCCAATGTACCGAGTAAACAATCACCCTATCACATTTGTCTGTGATCATCAAAATAAGTGGCCATGGGAGTAATTTATGAAAAATCCTCCTGTTTGCTGTTTGCAAGTAAATTATTGGAAAAGGTATTTTTGTTATTTTTTTTATATTAAATGTTTTGCAGAAATAATCCAAAACTAAGCAAATTCAATCAAATAATAGGTTTTTTATCCTTTCATTCTAATGAAATGAATATCATCTAAATTAAGTATATAATGGTAATCTTCCAGATGTTTAAAGAATTCCATCATTATTATTGGAAGTACAATTTGTGCTACAAATTAGGTTCATATGTCTTTAGCTTCCTGTGTATATACATTGGTTTTTTTTTGTTTCTGTTTACTTATGTTTTTGTGATTTACATGATCTCAAAATATTTTTGTAATAAAAATATTTCTACAAATTGGATTCGTGCTGCATTCAACACATAAAATATGAATATCAATCGACTCGAAAGGTTAATTAATAAAAAGTTAAATATTTTATTTGTTTTTCCAGAACATACCAGGTAAACATATGATAAAGATTGTTCAATAATACGAATGCCTGTTCCAAGGAGAATGTTAATCTTGTAACATTTGAACAGTTGCTTTTTTTTAAATCAAAGTAGATGATTACATCAAGATTATACTCTTTTGACCATCCTGTCAGTCTAATTTCGGCAAAGATGACAGGCATTATCAAACTCCTGCCAAACCACAAAGAAGGAAATAATGAAAACGGATGCGGTTTTTTTAGAGCGTATAAAGATTTAGTTTTACTTCATTAGTTTTATTATTATGACATTAGAGTCCAATTAAATAGTAATCTATTGACCTGTCTACAATTATGGACTACAAATGACATTTAATACTATATTAATCTTATAAGTCACGATTCTTAATATGGTATTGTCAATAACGTTGAAGTTTTGAATAATTATAATTTGAAATTCCACAGTGAGTGAATTCATCCATAAGCAAGTGATACAAGTGCCTGTGTATTCATTATTAGTTTCCGGATTTTAATCAAACTAGAAAGCAATAGTATGGCAATTTCTTCATCAACATATTTTAAATTATAAATCGAAGACTGTCAAAACTGAAATCTGTTATCAGAGGATAAGTAGTGTTTCGTCGCTTTAGATTATGACACAATTACAATTTCTGAAAGTTGACTGTTTGTGAAAGTAAGAGTCTCGATAGGATGTAAAACAGCAATAGACTGGATATTTGACGGATCAAAGCACAAAATGCGTACCGGGAAATTTCAAACTTTAAGTAGAAGAAGTTAAATATGTTTTTCTTATGCGTTAACAGTTAAATACGGTACATTTCAACATTCAACCCGTATTAGCAGCAGCGATTAACTCTATTTTTGACAATCGTTTTGGTTTTTGGGTTGTTTTTTTAATTAACAAATGAAAAAAACACATTCTGATCATGATATAAACGTGCTGAGAATGAACAATGTATGCCGTCTCAAAACCAGTATGTTTTTATAAATAATTAATATTATTCGTTGTCTCTGAGGTTTTGGTAAAAGTTAAATGAACGATAAACTATTAAAAATTTAAGTTCATATCTGGGCTGTGGTCTATGAAAGAAGTCTTAAAGAACACGTTTTGGAATAATTTATATCTGTAATTACCTAACTGAAAAGGTTACTTATATTTTGTGTGACATTTTTCTCCGAACTGCAAGTTAAACGACCTTTTTTATTTCGGCGAAATGAAGTTCATATTAAATGCCAATGGTTTGCAACAGCACATCTCCTGACCTCAGAGGGAAAATGCTGTGCTTTATTTATTGTTTTCTTTTTGCCAATATCGCTTGTGTATCCGCATGGTGTCTTTGCCGTTTTCTAGATATTTATAAAGTATTTGGCAGTAACAATGGCAAATCGCTTCCTTATATAATAGAGAAAAAAAAATTCAAAACCATCTCTGTAGCTGTACATATATTTCTTTAACGTACAATAGGTTTCTTACATGCAATATTTTGCCAAAAAATGACTAGGTTCAACAATTAGTATTTTTTTCATAAATTATTAGAAATCAAAATCCTAGCAATATGCATGCCTTTGATATATGTACAATTTGTCTGCAAACGAACAACTTTATATCTTGTAAACTGTAAATTAAACCATTAATGAGTGGTACCCTTTTGGCAGCCCGCCTCCCACATTCATCATTTCAATAACCGCCTTTTTCCTTTGAAAAACCCGGTTAAAATATGCAAAATTTAGTAATTATTTATTAATAAGATTTTTTTCTTTAATATATATTACCAAATATATCATAATGAAGAGTTTAAGACAGATTTGTTGGGTAATTTGTTGACCACCCAGAAGATATCATGTCTCAAACAAAGTCAACACATTAATGAATAAAAGATAAAGAGACAATGCAATAAAGTAATTGGTGATTGCAATCTATACTCATAAATTATAATGCATTTTGCAAATAAACTACAAAATGCCTGCAACAGAGTACTTGCTTACACCTTTAGTATTTCAACACATGCGTGATGATGTCCGTAACGTGTAAGTGAATTTTAACTGACAAGTTATTAGTGTGAAATTAATCAAAAACCTACTTTCATTTTCGATAAACTAGCTCGAAATAGCAAAAATGAGAGTAAGGTGGGGGACACACTTTGGCGGATCCAAGTTAAGATTTGACAAATGTCGAAAAAATAAAATGAGTCCATTCATTTTTGTGTTGGGCGATTTTAGTTTTGAAACACATTCGCTTGCGAAGCACGACATCTGCTGAGAGAATGGGATAGAACTTTCCAGAACGGTGTAACCAAGAACGCGGATTGACGAAAATGTAGAACGAGTTCATCATGCATCGCGGGCAGATACCTTGGATCGGACTTCGATTCATACAAAAAGGGTGTCCAGAAACGGGTTGACTAACTGACATCATGGCGGAAACTGTAGGGCGAGTTAACCATCGGGCAGATACTTTGAATCTGACTACGTTGATTGGAAATATGCATGCAAATGGATAATAATGCATAACCTAGCGTGTTTTAATTTCATACTTTTTTATACCACTACAGATTGTTTGTAAACCTTAGCATTAATTTGTAAACATGATAATGATGATAATAATGTGTAAAGTGTTATTAATTCCCGCCCTTGCGCGGGGTATCATCTAGTACTTTTTAAAAAATTCCATTTTCCCTATGTTGTCCAAAGCCAGATTTGAATGTTCGAAAATGTTCGTCGAACAAAAGTTATATCCTATCATAAGGCAAGAAATATGTAATTATCTATAGATATTCACTTTAATTGTTCATTATCATGCAATGAATACCAATAAAAGCATGGTATAAATACGGAGAAACTGAAAGATCGACAGACGTACTGATTGCGAGACCAAAAGAGAGACAAACAGGAAGGATGTGGTGATTGCTAACAATACACATTTATTGCTCAATTTGGTATGAAATATTTTCGAATGACTAAAAAAGCCAAATATTATTCAGTTTTCCATTTAATGATCTTGTATTAAAAAACATGACACGTTACTCGTATCCATTTTCTTGGTAAACGCTATTTACCTGTTATAAACAACATAATTACCTGAATCCAGGAAAACAAATACAGTTTTCCATGAATCAAGATTTAGCATAACAATATTTACAAATCCAAAAAATATGATCCTCTGATGAACGATTTGTACAAAAAGCTCTATAATAACTATACAAAATAGCACCATCATTGCATTGTGTGTTGATCTTTTACAGGAGAGTTAACTAGCGTGCATATAGAAGTACCAACACTTGTTATTGATGCCGCTGCTGATAATGATAATAATGATAATGATAATGACAACGATGGTGATGATTAAGACGACGACGACGTTGATAATGATGAGTAATGAGGTATATATATATATATATATATATATATATATATATATATATATATATATGTATGTATGCATTACACTATAATTAATTACTGTCGGATTAAAAGTAATATAAGAAATCTTCTTTAAACACAAGCACAAATGTAACTCGAAACATTTTTATGAACATTCGGTTTTATTGATTTCGACAATCATGACAGTACATTTCGTTGAATTTTGTTCTTCGTCACAAATTATCCAAAGTCATTCAGATAATTGTTTAACTGGTGATTCGGCACCTTGTAACAACCTTCTATAATTGTCACTAGGCTTCTTTTGCTTGTAGTGTATATCCCTAACAAGGATTTCTCAATTTATCTTCTCTGTCTATAAAAGTTTTCATACATCGTGTAATTATTTGTGAATTGTCGAGTTCATAATGGTGAACGATCTTGATTTATGGTTCAAAATTGTCTTTTACAGAGAATTGTTTGTTGTTTTTTTATTGCGACCTTGTTCATATCAAATTGTCTGATTTAATTGGCAAAATAATGAATTGTCTAAACGCATTTTCCAGATACGCATAAAGAATATACCAGAAAAAAGCCTTACAGGGTGAACAAGGATAAAACAAATGGAGAGGACGGGTTAATGGAATGACGTTTTTTACGATAAGGGTGAGAGGTTAATACAGAATATGAGGGTGCAGTGGCGGATTTAGAGGGCTCCCCTTTATGATCAACTTTTAAAAAATTTACACAAGACCTGTAGAAAAAGAATGTCAAATCAGTTTTTGTTGTTATTTATTTTTCTCACAATGCTCATAAAAGTGGCTTCGCCCCCTGGACCCCCACCAAGGTTTGCCCTGGATCCACTGGGCTTCAAAACCCTCGGCCACTTCGGACCCCCTGTCAACAAATCCTGGATCTGCCACTGGGTAGATGGTTTTTTGCTCACATATCGTAGTTCAGTATTACATCACATCATTAGATCCCCGCCATATAACATTAGAACCTCTGATTTACAGGTCGTATATTTCACAATTTTTGTCAGGTTTCCTCTTCTGCAATAATAAGTATTTGGGTTTATTTTTTTAAGGGAACATACGTATCTTCATTACATAATCACGAGGGTCCTGCCTAGGTACTTGAACTTTTGAACCATAGGTCATCAAATCACAAATCTGGTGGTAGCTAGTCTTTTTAAACATCATGCATTTTTTTAACATGGACATCCTTACTCAGACTAGGAAATATGGGTTTCATATTTCTGGTATATGATTCCCTGCTCATCGTATTAATATCTTTATTGTATTTGTCCAAGACAGAAGAGTAAGGGCAAATATTTTTAAAACTTAAGCATTTTTAACAGATTTACCATAAATCCACTCAATCATTTTTGCTATTGAAATCAATTAATACTCGTCTCCCCCTGCAATTGTTTAACTCCAAACTTGGTTCAGCAGTTTCAGAAAAGAAATATGTGAATTGCTAACGACGGATCCTTCGCGACGATGGACAGAGACGGAGAGTAGTGGCTAAGGTGACCTATTTTTCCCGTGGATTGACCGTTAAAATACAGATGACATTAATGAATAGGTCTGTACAGATGTTTATTGACTCCAACAAAAATATAAAATACTTAATAGTAAACGTTATGTTAAGTTGAAATTCAAAACAAAAAATATTCAGATTGAAAACCAATGATTGTTTGAAGATCTACAAAAAACGAAAGACAAAAACTGGCAGATTTGTTGACATCTCTAGACGACATCTCTCCAGTCACGTCACGGCGTCAAAACCTTTGTTTGATTACTTTAATGTGAAACTTCACTGTGGGAAGCATGTAGACATGATTTGCAACATCACGTTCCAATGAGACAATTTCGGTGATTTACTTTGTACGTTCGTGGTATAAGTATATGAATTAGTAAAATTTTCATAATTTACTCTTAGTTTGTAAAGGATCTGAACCAATTCTTTTCAGAAGTACCACCTTAAAGTTTAAAAAATATATTCATTTAATCTACTGATTTAGTCTACCATTAGTTTGCCTTGTCTTAAAGCTATAAAATCTACGATATTAGAATATGTTACGCCTTTATTTCTAAAAAAATATATTTGAAGTGGAGATTTTGTTTAAAGTTTTTGTTGGTGATCACTGGTGGGCAAGTTTCTTTACAATATATGCAAGATGCTGTCACAATATAAAGAAAGACTCATCAATCAGTCCCATGCAAGTGTCTAAGCGATATAGGATCCAATTTAATAAAAAGAGTGTATTCACTAACTCGATAAATGCTCCCATTGACACTGCCAGTTTTTGTTATGAACTTTTCAATTACTGCCCAGACATATAATGCTACCTTTGATAATCTGTTACATTTTGTGATTGATCGAGCAAGCCTAAGACACATTACGTGCGCGGTTTAACAATTGGAATGTTAATATGATGCACAATTACTTAAATGTGTGGTATATTTGTTCATACAAGTAAATTAAATTTCCTTAATTTCAATTTCCGTGTCATTAATATTACTGATTTTACTCCTTTCTTTTTTTTTTTAGGGAAATCCACTTATATTTGTACTTTGAATTGTCACCCCCCCCCCCCTCCAGTTTCTGTGTAGGAAAAGAGATTGCTCCTTTAACAAAAGTTTGAAATGAACACAAATGCATGCAAAGAGATAATAAGCTGATAAACGTAGCAATTATTTTTATCTTATAGGGAAAGAAAGTTATCAGCTTACCTTAATAAACCTATATCATAAATCAACGTCAATCATTTGGATAGCAGGAAGTTTTGAGTAGACACAGATATTTCAAAATATTTCTTCAAAAGTCCCAGACACGTGGAAATATACACTCATACTTCATGATCATTTAATGATTCCTTCTTTGTCCTCTTGAACTTTGATAAATAATTGTTACAAAATTCGGTTTATAACCTTTGAGCTCAAAGATTTAAAACCCTTCCAACTAACCACCCCCTCCCCGCTTTTGCTATACTAGTATATACTGGGTACATACTGGGTACATACTGTTGTTCCATATAAAGTGTCCTGTTAAAGTTTACGTATTAATGTTTGGCAGAAATTTTCATTTTAATCATGCATTTCTTGTATGTACTGACTTTACACATGATCTGTTCATACATAAATTTTAATCATACATTAAATTACGTATAATTGGTTTCCAAAATCCTATTTTTAGATGCATAGTTCATATAAAACAGTTTTTAACCATAGCTATATCAATCTAGTTCAGAAACTTTATAAATTATACTCGTTACAATACAACAGTGCATTACAGGGTCGAACAATTTCGATTCTATACACTACATATTTGTGTCCAAGACAATTAAATTTCTAAAAGATATTCCATTATATTCATTGATTTCAATTAAATTCATATAGAGAATGTGTCTAGGAGAACAAAATATTTACACGACATTGTTGCGTCAAAGACAATAAAATCTCTTGCGGAGATGATGTCAAAGATGGCGTATATAATGAATAAAGAGAGTCGCAAAGACAGCTACATCCGTATGGACAATGCAAGTGTCCGAGTCCAGAGTCCAGGCAATGTCATCAATTCTATTCAGAAAACGCTTGTATATAAAAAATTTGAAAAATCAAAGAAAATTGAAGCTATAAAACTATATCAAGGAAAAACAAGTACGAAAAGTGTGAAATTGGTAAAATGAACAGTGGATATTAACAGACTAACACCAGAAAGCAAGATGTTAGATTTTTTTTCTGTTTATTCTTGTAACAGATGATTTATTAGACAGACAGCTTGTAATATGAAGAAAAAATAAGTACATAAATCTTGTTCAGTAAAGATTATCAATGGAAAAACAAATGCGCTATTATTATAATATCAACATTAAACGTTATATTTTGGTATCGTTAGCGAGTAAAGAATATACACAGGGGCGCTAAAAAGAGTTTTTCATTGGTTTAGAAATTAAAAATAACAGAAAGAACGAAAAAGAGGTAACCATGTTAACTGCACTTTTATTCCATAAATTCAGAAATAAAAAAAAAACACTAACGAAGCACTTAAAAGGCCGGTAACTTTAGGGGATAATAGACAAAAGAACACTGAACGAGAACTTAAAAGCGCGTGAATTTTTAGCAAATTATAATTCCTTTGATTTGCTTTAGTTCTTCCAACTTTGATTGATAATAGAATATTTAACTTATTTTTTTCAACAATCATTTTAGAATTGTCTTTATTTCCGACATCTGTCGTTAAACTGCATTATAGTTTTCCTTCATATTTTTTTTTATCCTGGACATTAAAATGCAATTTTTAATTGTGTACACCGCTAGAGTGTCTTTGTTTTGGGTCATTGTCTGGCGTGAAAAACACTTTTTTTAGGGGAAGTGGTCATTGAAAAAGAAATTAAACTGGTTTATGTGTTTATGAATAGAAAACAAACCATTTCAAGATTACATCGATACTAACAGAGGTTAAATTAACTAGTGTCATTGTAAGGCATAGAATTAAACAAAACTAATCCGGTCTTTTTAACTTAGTATATTCATTGAACGATATAACATAAACGCATGGTTAATGTAAACTGCATGGAACAGTCTGTATCTGAATGGAGTGAGGATTTTGATCTCTTTTAAATATGAATATAAAAAGGACACTTGAAACATGAGCAAGTGTATACATGAAATTTTCTGATTACAAAAGCATTCTGAATAAAGACACAAGTTGCACAATTCTTTTACATTTGT
This sequence comes from Magallana gigas, assembly GCF_963853765.1. NCBI lineage: Eukaryota > Metazoa > Mollusca > Bivalvia > Ostreida > Ostreidae > Magallana > Magallana gigas. The sequence continues at coordinate 44,239,426 of NC_088857.1, read as the reverse complement.
GATGACAATAGTTGAATTAATTTAAAGACAGAGAGTTTGGTATAGTAAAACTTCTTAAGGAATGACAATAAACGGGACATTTCAATAAAAAATAATACTCGTATTCTATCCTTGAAGTACAAAGAGGACATAAGCGTCTTTCTTATGTTTAAATATGAGTATTACTTTTACTATGCTCTTGTTCCTTTTGATATTTATGTAGGAAGCATTGCTTACTAAGGTTTGTTAAGTCTGTGACTAATTTCATTCTGCCCCAGAAATAGGAAAAATTCATTTCAATTATTTTAAAAGAATTTCTTAACAATATAAGAAACTAATATATAAATTAAGATTATCATCTCATTGTCTTACCGTCGAAACTGGTATATATACATCAAGACGTTTGTGTCCTTTTATATGTACTTTAGAGATAGAAGATGATTATCATTTTATATTGTCCCTTTTATTGAAAAATTCATAAATAAGTTTTACTACTAGAATATTAGACTCTCTGTCTTTGACTGAATTCAACCTTTGTCAATACAAAATGTAATATGTTTGTGCAATTTAGGAAAATATTTTAATAAGACTGCTTTTGTTATCAGAAAATTCTTGCTTTTTTTTCATTTGACCCGTTTATATGTATTAACTTGTTTTTGTCAATTGTTTTGTTAATGTCTATCAGTTGTACCGCTGTTGACCAATACAATACAATACAATACAATACAATACAATACAATACAATACAATCGAATATTGTAGTATCTACCAGTTTCGACGGTGAGATGATAATGTTAATTTACATATATAAGTTTCTTATATTGTATAGGAATTATAATAAATACGAAATCTGTCATATAATGATTTAATTGGTGATAGCACCTGCATACATGTATATGATTGTAATTTTTAATCTATTTCTTTTCTCTTCGGTAAGTTAGTTAAGTACAAATCAAATGCATAAAAAGAAATTTTTTTTGAAATTATTAATTAGACTGCCGGTGTTCATAATTTGATTTAATTTCATACGTAATGAATTGGAATAATTTCTTTTTTTTTCCTTGAAAATTTATCATTTTTTTCTTCAATAATTACATTCCTGTTTTTTGTGTATTATTATTCTATGTGGCTGTTGAGTTCGTATAACCTACGTGTGTAGAATAAAGACATATTGTGCAAAACAAACACGTGATCTATTAGAATTGAAATAAAATTAAACTGTTTGCCCTGGCATATATTCCTTAACTCAATGTCGTTCAGCTCAAACACAATTATCAACTTGATCATATAAAAATAAATTTGATTCAATATTTGAAAGCAAAAATTAATTAAAAACTCCCATTTTCTAATTTTAAAAAGTCGTATTTATAAGTACATGGCGACACCTGTACCGTGGCGCTAGCACTAACACATTCTTGGGATCAGGGTCGAACACCGAAATAAATCGCTAACCAAAACCATATAACCTCCTGTTAGAAAGGCAACCACGCCGCTGAATTAGTAATATTTGAAACGCCATTTTTTATTCGATAAATCTGATATATCTTCATTAACGTTGTCAAAAATTGACGTGTTTTTTTAATAAGTGCTTTGTCATACATTCGGATTTTTTTTATATATATATATAAAATATTATTATTCAAGACCAAATGTTCGTACCTTATGCCAAAAGCGGTTGTAACTAAAGTCATTGAAAAATATATGTATGTTTATTTTAAAGACATTATGCAATTATCTTTTTCTTGTATTTATTTGCAAAGATCAATTAAACTTAAATACTAAGCTTTGGAAAAAAAAAATTTCCTTGAGCTGTCTTCCATGCACACACTATTTGCAAATAATTTCTTATAATTTGAAATCTAATGTACATGGGTGACTCCAGCATTATGGTGGGTTCATACATTGTACTAATCGGATGTCTCTAAGCAGCTGCTGACCTTGCTTTCTAATGATATGCTTAAATTCTTGGATCTATGTCCCGCACGAATGAGGGGCACCTGTTCACTGGGCTCTGTAATTCAACTGTAAAAAATAATGGACTAATTATTGTCATTTCATGGTTGTATATAGTTTGTAGACATGTGTTTTGAATAGAAAAGGGGTCTTAAATATTCTTAGATGAATTGTCAGACAAGATGATATAGACAGTTCCGATGATTTACTTCCAATGAAATATGATGGTGTGGTCTATTTGTAATTGACTTACACACATATATATAAGTACATATATCATCTTAACTTTGACCTTTCTAGTGTCTGTACCAACGTACCTAGCTCTGTTTCAGCATTCCTTCGGTAATCATGTATACATATATCATTAACTTCTCCGAAGTTGTATATATGCAGAATTAGTCTGACCTTTTCCTGATTTCCTCATTTACATGCTAACCAATATTTCTCTTTCTCTCTTATATCATTGTCTTTTTATATTTATCGATCGAACACTACTAGTTATCATTACAAACCCAACTTATTTCATGATTACATGTGACAGGCTTTTGATGGTTTTTATTGCTTCATTATTAAGATGTCTTACAATGAGGTCGGAGCTTGAAGTCTAATGTTTCCTCGAATCTACCTGTCAGTATTATACGCGGAAATATTTTTAATTCATTTGAAACATGCATCCATTTCACGGATAATGGCAAGCTATATATATATATATATATATATATATATATATATATATATATATATATATATATATATATATATATATATATTAATGTATTGTGAAACGTCTGAGGAAGAAATGAAAGCGCTTAATTACGTTTTGCCATTAGTGTTGTTATTTTTTTAATTTTAATATATATAACCGGACACTGTGACTTTTTATTTTATTTGGAGAGAGATATATATATACGATCAATTTTGAATACAAACCTATCCACTAAGGCAAAATAATAAAACCTAAAATTTACGTTTTAGGTTATCTCCATATATTTACATATCTACCGAGTATGATTCCCTCTATTTCTTACGGAAACTTATTGTAATTCATAGAAACTGACAGGACTGAAATCTACACGCCCTGTTTATCGATTAGTTAAAACCTATAACGACCCAAGAAAAATCACGGACTGCACAAAACAATTATGATGATGTCAGACTCAGGAACTGATGTACATTAACAGTATTTAGTTAATTTTACTAACGTTTTAAATTCAATTTATTAATTTGTTAAAAGAGATGTTAATATAAACCATGGAATGCGTTCTTTGATGATTCATGCGGGATATGAAGGGGGCGACATTGCAGAAAAAAATTAAATAAACTGCTAACGCAGGATATGTATTGTTTTGGCAATGTCGCCACCTTCATATCCTGCATGAATTACCAAAGAAAGCTGTTTTATTGTTTCATTGATGACAACCTCGACACAAATAATTTGTCCATGTAAATGTCTATTAATGCATTTCATGGAAACAATGAGGTACGTGTTTTTTCACCTGTCAGGTAACTTGGTGTTTGTATTGTATTAATACGCTCGGGGTGTACATGTAGATGAGCTTGGACAAGAATTTTGATTCGTTTACATTTCTGAGTGTGTTCGTTTAATCCCGTTTGTACATGCGTTCATTTACATACGGTGTCAAAATTGTATATATACCTTCACAGGTATAATTAATTATCGTCCTTGCAAATGGGATCAGGGGAATGGGCTATAGCAAGAGATATTTGTATTTAGAAAACAACTAAGAACTAAGAAGGCGCAAGACCCATAGTTAAAACAGAATGTATAAATTTAACAGTAATTTAGTCCCAGATTGTCTTTGCGGCATCATACTGGATATATGCGACCTTATGTCTATACATATGCAACAAGGATTTTGCAAAATTATGACATATACTCAAATGCAGATCTAGACTACTGAATCAATAAAACAACAAAATGGTTTTCCTTCTCCTCCTTTCTAATGTTTTGAATGGTTTAATATATATGTATAATTATGTATTTACATTTGCAAATATGCTCCGTTATATATATGAACCTATAGAATAGCGAAAACGTTCAGTTCCGTATATTTACATCTACCAAGTATTATTTCCTCTATTTCTTACGGAAAATTATAGTTTAAAATTCATAGCTCTATAGCAACAGCCAGACTGAAATCTACACGCCCCGTTTATCGATTGGTCGAAATCTACAGCGGCTGACACTGACAAGAAATTGACACGACTGAAATTCGATTGGTCGAAACCTAGAGAGACCGAAGGAAAATCACGGACTGCAGTAAACATCATGATGATGTCAGACTCAAAGTCTCACAGGTGACGATTTCGCTTTCCTTTAGCTAACGTACTTATAAGTACGTTAACAGTAATTTAGTGAATATTACTTACTTTTCATAATCAATTAATTACTTAGTTAAACGAAAGATGTTAATATAAACAATAAAATGTTTTTTTTATGATAATCCCCCATTTTCTAAAGTTTGAGGCACATTTTCTCAACAAAAAAAACCCCGATAAGATATAGGATAATATTTAATTATCGCTTGAAGGTTGCAATATTGTAAACGTAAAAAAATCCCACCGTTATATTAATTATTGTTAATTATTTTGAAAGGTTTGCCATTTTTAAACGTTAAAATAAGTAATAAACAGCAATGTTAAAAAGTTCATCGGGATATGAACTTGGTTGGTACCGACTACGTGATCAAATCTTCTGAGAAGCCATTATATATTAACTACGATATCAATTTTATCACGTAAAAAAACCCCACCTGTAACATGGTCAAAAATTCGTTTAAATCAACTGTACTAAAAATATTTTTTGAAACATTTACATACACATTCGTGTGTACATGGCTAGATCCATTCACGTTTTAAGCATTATTCCGGGTTTACTGTGTCCGTATCAGTTTGGTTTTAGTTGTTAATGAGATATAAAAGTTTCCCGCGAGAGTTGTTATTTTTAAAATAATGTAATAAATTTCATTATCATGTCTACCGCAGATTTAGATGAAAAACAACAGACAGTGACCCGTTGGATTGTGGAATATGCAGTTTTCGTGGTTTGGAATGATTTCGTGAAGCATAAAACAGTTGATCGGAACAATAACAGGGACCTTATACAATGTACATATACAATATATATATATTTTTGTTTTAGAAAAAGGATTGGTTGTCTAAAACTGAAACAAATGCTGTAGTATGCAAAATAGAATTTTACATCGTAATAAGTTGAGATAAATTTCCCTAATGAGCTAATTTTGATATGATATCCTTAATGAGAGATAAGTAACCATGCAGTATCTCATTTGGGATATCATATCAAAATTAAAGCTCATAATATATATATATATATATATATATATATATATATATATATATATATATATATATATATATATATATATATATTTTTTTTTTTTTTTTTTTTTTTTGCTAACAAGATAGTAAATTTAGACTGTTTTGTAATTTAAAAAAAGGTAGAGTTTTGGTTCCAATTCTTGAAATTAAGAATACGTCGTGAAATATTCCATTTTACACGTGTTATTGACAGGGATAGCTGGGCAGATAATAACAGGAAAGAGAGAGATTCAACAGTCATATCTGATGTCCTTGTTGTGTCGACTGAACGATGGGAGGAATTACATGATAAGGTACAATGAGGATTCTATACTAACCGTCCTAGAGGATGCAGCAGAAGTCTTGCAGATTCTTATCAAAGACATCAAACCTCCTCTGTACAAAGAAGGACAGGACTTTCTAAAGGCCATGAGGCAGGAGGTAGGGAGAAAATATCTAGGTTGCATTTTGTTCACCTTAAAAATTGTGTTGTCTTATTAATAGAATTAATCTGTTGATATTCTTTTCTGTTTGAAAATATTATTTTTAATCATTTCAGGCTGTTTATGTTTGCTGTAGAGCTAACAATTTTGATGATGCAAAAGAGGTTTTTAATCGCCAGTTTTCATCGAGCGCTGATAAAGGGGCAGAAGACAAAGAGGTGAGACTATGGAACTACAGCACAGTGAGGGAAGCTTGACGTTTGGTCAAGCCAAAATGAATCTTAAAAAAGTTGAATCACCATTGTATCGAATATAATATACACCATTCTACTGAAACAGTTCAGTTAGTCATCTGTACAACTTCTCTTTGAAACCACTAAACATACTTTCATGAATTGAAGCTTTTTGTTAATTAGATTATTTAATCCTTTGTTTTACTGCGAGTTGTGCCCCTTTTATTGAATAATTTTTTTTATGAAATGCATACCTTGCCTTTCAGTTTTCAAAAAGATTGCCTCATTTGAGACATGTATATAATATCTATTGCAATGTAAACCTTAAAATTGATTACCAGATATTATTTACATCAGCATTTATTTTTCCTTAGATTTAAAAAAAAAAAGAGGAAAATTTTATGCATGACACATTACTCAAATTTGTTCATTTTGTATTTTAAAGCACAATAAACAAGAAATCCAGAAAATGTTGAAGACCAAAAATCCACAACATCATTTACTGACATCACATGAATACGATGATTTTCTGCTGAAAGCCCAGAATTTCTTGAAGCATTTTGTTAACACAGGAAAACCGTCTCTTTTGAAGGTATGCTTCATTTGTTCCGAGGATGAGAGGAGAATTTCCTCAATTTATTCCTCAATGTTCATTTGCTGCCTATGCACATCTTTTGAGTAAAAATATCAAATTCTACAAGCAGAAAAGTTGCTCATGTATCTCAGATATATTGTAATTCATGGCTCACCAAAACAAAGTCAAGTAATAGCTTATGCTGCATTACAGTATACCCTGGTAACAGTATCAGTGGTTTTGAAGCAATTCCTTTATCTAACTTGTAACAGGTCCCGACATAACTAAATTTGCATGAATGGTGAATTTCAGGGTACTTATTGGCCTTGATGCTGAATCTAATCTGAATTCAGATTAATGTTTTGGATTAGGTTAAAGTTTTCTGAGTAGTCTCATGATGGCCATACACCTATGTAATTCTCACGCTGTATCAGATATTCTCATAAGTCATACAAGTACAATTTTTTATGCTCTGGTTTTCTCTTCTTTTGTTTTCCGTTTTTACAGTATAAGTTATTTTTACAGATGGCAGAGAGTAGACAAGATCATACAACTGCTGACCCGATATGTAGAGACAAGTATGTTGAAACTGTTTCTAATGCACTCGTGGATTTAATTGGAACAAAAAGGGCCCAAGGCAGATAATACATGCAGTGCAAACACACTTTTATATAATTGACTGTGACCTATATCTGTTTTTAGGCGAGTGAATTTGGGATCTTTGATGAAAGTTTGTGATGAAATGGGTGTATCAAAAGAAAGTTCTTGGCCAAACTTCATGGAACAGAGAGCTCTAAAAGAACATTTACAACAGGTAAAGCTTCAGTGTTTAAGTCATGTAGTCTTGATAGAGAATCAGAATCGTGTTTACTCTGCTGAATTAAAGGAGTCACCAATCAAGTGACTTTTGTTTATCATTATGACATTTTGGGATATAGTGATACAGTTTATATACATGTAAGTTAACATGTATATGTATACATACAGTGTATACCGGTATATGACAATTGTGATCACTATTTTGAAACCTGTTTCAGGTAAATCAAGAGAAAAAGAAACAGTCAAACACCAACATCAACGCTAATGCAGGTAAGATATTATTGATACTCTTACTAGTATATAGTAATATCCTCTGAAATCTTCTAAAGAACTACATTAAATACTACTCTTTGTTACTGTATATTTTGTAAGCATGTATGTAAAAAAAAAAAATCCATTGTTTTTGTAGCATCAACACCAACAAAAGAATGCAGTCCAAAAAAGTAAGTGATAAGTTACTTTTATTTTTTTGCGAGACAGAGAATTTCATATCAACATCTGGCTTGTTTAGTTTTCCATTTTTTCATAAATGTACTTCTAATTATTCATTAAAATCCTTTTGTGGGTTTATTCCACTAGAATACAGAAGTGTCCCTTAATTGACATGTTGACATTGAAGGATTTTAATTTGTTCATCTAAAGATAAATACATAATTATGCATGTACCAGGTTTGGGAGGCCAAATGTTTGGTTTCCCAGGCACTGCTGCATTAGGACAAATGCTGCTCTGATGGTTGATTTTATCGTCATACTAGAGAAGAAATCTTTGTTAAGTTATAATATGAACATTGAGTTATCCCCCTTTGCAAATTTACATCTTGATAAAATCTACTGTTGTAGGCATTTTGTGCTATTTATATGTACCACACTCAAAATGTTATTACATTTCATTCAAATATTAACATGCCAGTTGAATGAAATAACATACCTGCATAACACCTTTACATACTTGAAATTCATGCAAACTGGGTTTTGTTTGACATAGGAGGAAACATGCGGCAGTTGATGAATCAAGAATGGATACATCATTGGCATCAAGAGTTCAGGAAAATAGCAATCTTAATCCATATGTAATTCTGAATGCTGAATTGCCACAACTACAACCCAAACTCAATGAAAAGTCCCCCACTAAATCCCTTCCTTCCCCAGGAAAGCTCCGTAACCCATGGTTAGAGGCTGAAGTGAATGAATTCTACCAAGCGGTACAGATCTTCGGCATTGGAAACTGGAGTCGCATTAAGAATGCCATGAGGACATACAGAACCAATGTACAACTGAAGGACAAATGGAGAACTATACTCAAGACAGGGGAGATCAACAGACTGAAAAAGCTCTTTGGAGATGTTAAAAAATAAGGAGAAAAAGATTATCAAGTAGTAAATAAAATTGTCAACCTTATTGTAAAAACGAACAACAAATGAAGAGCAGTTCTTAAATTATGGGAAGTTAAGACTGAATAAGCTCTTAAGAAAAGAGAGAGGGGATATTTTAAAGACTTTTTAATGTATTTTACAAAATGGTTGTTTAAAATAAGATTAAACTTTTATGATAGATTCCAGCGTTTTATTTCTATCAAGAAATTAATAAATGTCAAGACAAATATTCATATACACATAACACATCTTTACAAATTTACAATTTTGTGAGGCAAGTAATGCCAATAAACAAGCACTTAAAATATATAACCGAATATACTAAAGGAGAAAATTGACATAGAATATTCTTATTTACCGGGAAAGATTAAAATCTCCACTCAATAAATACATGGAAAATTTGTTGAAACCAATACAGTAGGTTCAATACATTCATGATATTAAAATATTTTTATTAAGTACATATTTGCTTTATTTCACACATGTAGGTAATGAAAAATTCAATATACTGTCCAATGTACATAAGTCATGATAATTTCAGTGTTAAAACAGATAAATTCATGGTAACAATGTACAATGCACCAAAATCACTAACAAATTGGTCCTGTAACAGCATTAAAAAAATAACAAGATTTACACAAATAGGTTAAAATAATACCCCAAAAGACAAAATTAGTTCATGAATGTATATAAAGATTACATACCAAACATTCAATACATAGTCTTGTCACAGTTCTTGTAAAACAAAATAATAATACTTTATTCATGCAAATGTCTGTTTTTCTATTCTTATAACAAATGTTCAACTTAATAAGTTAGTTAAATTTTAAGTTTAACTTATAGAACAAGATAACCAGTTAAACAAACTGATGTTAATAATCAAATACAATAGATTGTTTTTTATCGCAATAAAAAAGAAGCAACCCAAAGGACTTGAACAATCATTTGAGAAGAATTCTTAAAATGGAAATAAAGAAGAATGTTTTATGACTCTGCAACTGAACCCCAAACCAACATGATTTTGGTAAAGGTTTCCCCTCACAAATAACCATTTACTATGCATACATGTAAATGTCAAGTGGTTTAAATGGAAGTTTTGGAAAAAAAATTGTTCAATATTAACTTTACGACCAGTAGAGCCCCACCCTAACACAAAATCCCCTGGCCCATAAAAGACATGTTTATTTGGAGGTATCCTTAGTCTCCATAAGCATTCACTCAAATTGGTCTGTTCAGATAGTAAAAGAGCAAAGATTTTTAAAGAATTAATGCATATTAACCATACAACCATTAATTAGGTTCCAACCCTAACATCAAAGCCTTGTCCCTGGGACCATGAATTTCACAATTCTGGTATTGACCTGATCTTCTTATCAAATTTTAAATGATTACCATGTAGTTAATATTTGATAGACAGCCTCAGACTGTCTCTTGGTTGTACAAAAATTATATGAACAATTTTATGATAACGTTTTCCTTAAATCAGTACATGTAATTAGATTATTACAAATGAAAATGCATGCTGTACAGCAGTGTAAACCTCTCTTCGTTTCATATCTTATAATACATTTCAATTTAATTCCTTTGGAATGACAACACCTAAAATAAAATGGTACAGTAGCTGCCATGGTTGGGGTTTCCAGAATACAAACATAAAAAAAGCACAGAAATCATAAATTGGGGTGCAAGATGTACGATTATCAATGACTCAAACTATGTCATGTTCTGAAGCTGTTTTCTGGTTCCATATTACACCTCTCGTGAATTTTCTCCCCGCTACATTCACCACTCTCCCTCTACAATTTCTGGTTCATCCATAGTGAAGTCCTGGCTAAGATGAACAGGAGTAGTAAATTTTCTACCTTCTACCAACTTTTGAAGACCCTGAAACATGAATTTATTCAATTAGCTAAGTAACCAACGACTCCAACATGTCCAAATGAACTTGTCTCAAAAGTTATATAGACTCTAAGACATTTTACTGGAACTGAAAAGTCTCTCCTATAAATTAAAAAAAAACAAGACTTTAGTGAAGGAACAATATGCTAGTTTTTGGAAGATGCCTATGGGCTACATTTATCACCTGAATAATGTGTGTTTTTTCCCTTCAGTTATTTTTCTATTCCCAATTAATTCTTTATATACAACATGTATAGGTAAACAAATACCATTCCACCTTTGTTATGGGATGGTGATTAAAGCAAGTTTATATTTTTACAATATTAAAGACAGTTCTACTATTATTTTATAAGTTTTAAGAATCTCAGACCTGCATCTTGATAAATGTTCTCATCATTGAGATATTGTTTGTTCTTCCTATATTGTATAACAATGTATATAAATTGATTTTAAAAGAAATTCTACCATAATCTACCATAGTATTACTAAGTAATTGTATTGATGAATTCTACATGGTTGTAACATTTTTTCAATGGTTAGTTATAATAGAAGATATGAAATTCAGTTGGAGAGATAGGATCTATTTTGTTCTTGAACATTTCTAAATGTAATTTGAAAACTGACCAAATTAAATCAGGTCCAGATTAGACTGCTTGTACACATACACGTTAGAGTCCTTGTGATTTCAGTTTTACACCTTTATTGGAGCAATAGAATGTTAAGTCATTAACTCTTACCTCTCCAGCATACGACACAAGGGGTGAGATCTCACTCTCCACAAACATTGCTTCATCCTCTCCTTTTTGACTATAGAATATAAGCATACATGTTAGAGTGTTGAAACATGATACAGTATTATATGACACCAGTAACAAAAAAATAATCCATTTAGGCAAAGCCTTTTTCGGTTCTCATAATAAATGATAACAATACAATGGTATAACAAAAATTCCAATTCAATGCAATAAAAAACTTTTGAGGTCATCCTCATAACATTCATTTTGTTCATTTTTTACAATCAAGTTCATGTAGTACAAATGAAAATGAAATGAAAACTTATACAATGGTGTTTGTTAAATTTATTTGGTATAACCAGATTTTTGTGAGGTTCAATCACTGTGTCTTATGTGATATATATACTACAAAATTTAATTTGATTCCTAATGAAATCAATCGAAACAAAGTTCAGTCTTCTAATGCAACATAAGCCACAACAAACTGCAATGAGTATAATAGTAAGCTACAGTTTTAAATGATCTATTAATAATAATACATATTGTAATATTTCATGAGTAGTCCTCACAAATATAGTGTTTTACTTTTAATTTTGCTGCTATCAAAAAATGAGAATTTCTAGCGTAACCTAGTATATTATAACTGGTCAAAAAACAAAAGCCAAAAAAAATATGAGTATAAGTTGTGATAAAATTTAAAGTTAAGAAATATTCTTGGGATGGTAGTGACAACAAATTCCTGTAACTTGTAGATGACTAGATGTATCAAATAAATTTAAAAGTAATGCCTATTTAAAATAAACCCCATAATTCCAAGTGGAAGATAATCAAAATTTATATAATAAAGTAACAATTATTTATATTTCAGATATTACATTACTATATTAAACAATGAAAATCAACAATACAAACCGATCTCCACTGCCTTTTTCTTCTCCTTTCTTTTGACTATCAACAGACAACAAACACATGCATAATACAAAGGTCATGCAAAGGATGTTGAATAGACTAAGCTTGTAAGTAATGTAGGAGGAAGTTACGTAAAATGAAATATAGGTCTGTGCACATTACAGGTAAACATTTGAAGATTTTTATTCTAAACAAAATAAGCATCATTATGTGAAATCTGATTCACCCATGCAGTCTTGCACAAGTTTATTACAGGTAAATAAAAGTTAAGCAAAAGTGAGAAGTGAGATTCAAAAATAAAATTCAACTGTGCTTTGTGAGTTTGTTATCAAATTGTATTGCATTATCATGAAAGAAGATTTTGCAATTTTAATCAAATAATTATTTATAACAGTTTGATGTCTAGCACCTGTTTTACCTGGGTATATGTGGGATGAGGTTGCCGTCTTTGTCAACAAACTCGGCCCCAGCCGCCAGGAGATAGCGGTGGTGGAGATTGAGCAGTGAGCGCCGACACGTGGTGGGAGTGTCCTTGTCAGCGGTGTCCGCATTCTTCAGGGGAGCAAACTCATCCTCCCTGATAACCTCCCATACAGCAAAACTCCTGTCCCATTAAAAGAGAAAGCCACAAACAAAACAAGGGGAAACAACAAAGGAGATATAGTCCACAAGTAACAACAACATCACAGTTAATATGGCGACAGAATGAGGGATTTCAATCATGCAAAACAAAGGGAAAATATTGATTGATTATACAAAAATGCAACATGCCATAATTCAAGGAAAAATATATATCATGCGTCATTTATTCATTGGAGAATTAAACGCATTTTTAGTAAACACAATGAACAAATTTGAAAATTATACATACCCACAAAAGAAAAATAATATGGAGAAAAAAATGATTCATATATACATATAAGAAATAGTGTGATCATATTTATATAAATACAGGTATTTCTGTAGTGTAACTTCAAAATATTAACTGGTTTTACATTATCATGGAAAATTGTTTAAATATGTATTACTCGTTAATATCAAATAAGTACAAAATAAATAATAGGTGGCGTAGAAAATAAATTTTGGGCAATGGATTTTTTAAGAAGTACAAAGGGCTTACAGAAGTTTTTAAAATATGTTTACTCAATAAGAAGCTGTTCTAGATACTTACGTTGCAAAATGAAACACATCAAAGACAAATTTTTCCATTTTAATGCCATTAGGAGAATCAGGTTTTAATGTGACTTTGCTATCTTCTTCACTAACATAAGGAATCTTCTTTTTAGCAACATGGTGCTTTAACTGTTTTTCTTGTGTTGGTCTGCAAAAAAATAAAATAAAAAATAATGATTAAATAACCAGAAACAAGCATCTTTATGTATGGTAAATACAGGTGTATAAAATACATGTATCAAATACTTCTGAAATATTTCTAAAGTTTTTATGCTTTAAATAATACACACTTACACATTCATGCATTTATTACATGTACTTCTTTATTTTTGTTTAAAGACTGATATATATTTAACAATATATTGGCTTTTCCTAAACTTAATTGAACCTCATAAAGTTTCGTTGAATTTGAACTGTTATTATTTAACAGGATTTATACTTAACTTTGGGGACATTGACATTAATGAGATATTACTATAATAAAAAATTTAGAGTACTTGGTGATTTAAACAATGAATGAATTTCTTTTGCAGCAAGATTTTGCATCCCTGAAGATAATACAAGAGAGAGAAAAAAAATCTTACTCCGACACAAACTTCAGGAAGTCCAGTGTGAAGAAATGGTTACAGATATTGCCAGCATTGAACATCAGCCTCCCGTTAGCATCTCGTTTCTCTGCAGTTTTTAGGGTTATCTCGCTGTATTCAACAACCTGATATTTACCTTCTACTTTACAAACAACACCGACAGCCTCAGTAGGAAATGCTTTCTCTACAACCTGCAAAAATATGAAGAACTTGTATACATAACGATAGTTTTCTCTTCAAGATAAACTTTTACCCTTATTATTGGTAATTACTTGTAATACCAAACTGTATTTTGCATAAAATTTATGACTTATCCAGTACTTAACGGGATAAAATCTTTGCATACAAGTTAGTTTCTGAATTTCTAATTTTTTGTTGTATAAAGAGTTATTCCCCTTTAACCATGTATTCCTCGAGAGAACTTTTTTCTCTTTGCAAGTACAAGGTCATCAATTTTCTTTCTTTCAATCAAATTCTATCTGTGAACATACCACAAGACAGTTCTTTTGCTTGGGATATATGTATGTTAACATATATATTCAAATAATTCAATCTCACATTGAATTGAAAGGGAGTAGAAAAGTGACAGAAACCAATGACCAATCTCTTTTATGCTTACCATATACAAAATTGAGCCAACTGACTTACTTTGTTCACATGAAACATTCATAAGAGTTCTGGTTAAGTTCTTCACATTTTTGTGAAGGAAATCTCCCCAATGACCATAATGCTTAAGCATGTATATACATATACAAGTATATACATATACAAGTATATACGGGAAATTACTTAACTGCATGTTTTCCTAACATAAATTTTCCTTTTCATACATTTGCATACTAAAAACAAAGGAGTTTCACTTTTTCACTGGTGAAATGAAAACAAATTCATGAAAGCAATGAAGCTCCGAGAGTTGGCTCATTTCATCACATGCATCTATGGAAGATTTGCTTTGGGTTTTCAATAATGAGCTTTAGACAATGATATGTTATTTGTTTGGGGACTGAGCTATGCCCTTTTAAGTGTAGTCTGCAAAGAGCAGAGTTAGATGCAATGAGCAGAATTAGATACCTTGGCTCCACAGTTAGCTCCTTTGCTCATACAGAATCCAATGAAGATTGGGTCAGCCATTTTGACCAGTATGTTGTCTACACAATAGACATGGACATATTTGATCCCTCTGGCCTCCATATTCTTCAGTACACCACTTTTATGCAAAGCCCGGTACAAGCCTCCATTGCCATCTATTGATCACAGATATCAAATCAACCTTGACCATTTATTATACAATACATGTATAGCAATAACGCTACCACTTTTAAAAATCAAAAATTTAATTCTTCACAGTTATTAACTGTAAAATACAAAATTACCCTACTATGACAATCAAAAACAAGGTATCAATAGCTTGCACATCTATTACTGTGAATTTGAATTGTAACCTTACCTGGAGCTAGAGCCACCTTGTGGGGCTTTTCTAGGATGATTTTGCCATCAAATCCTATACATGGGAGTAGACTTTGTTCAAACAAAACCACATCCTCCTCTTGAAGACCAAAGTACTGGTTCTTCTTGAAGAAGTCCAGAGTGGCTTGTTTAGTATGCTCACTGGTCATAATATACCTGATAATGAAGTACTAATGCAATTAATGCTAATCATTGATAATAATTACCAATGTAATGGTACAAGGAAGCTGGGATCAAATGTACCATAAAGGAAAAGGCATTGTAAGAATTTTGTGTAGAATGAAATGTTGCGAAGTAAAAATAAAATTATTTAACCACCGTAATAAACTAATAATTTGATTGAGACTTGATATTGCATATTCACTTTCAATTGCATCTTTTTGGACTTTCTGGCAGGTAAAAAAAAAAAAACAACCCCAGATGCATCATGTAGGGGTCCATGAGTCCAAACCCCCCCTTTTTTTTCAAAAATATTGTTGTATTTAAAATAATGGGCAATGATTAATCTGCTGAAATTAGAGCCTAGCATCAATCACTTCAATGATATAAACTGAAATATAAAAAAGAAGAAACATTCAAGGCTCCATAGCTAATGCTTTAAGGTACTTCACTACACCGATACTTATACTTTTTAAGACACTACGTCACAAGATGACGATTTAAATGTTTTGTTAAACTGTTTGTATCAATCGATTCAGATGCATATCGTCATAGCTCAGTGGTTAAAGTATCAGGCTTGTGAACCGCAGGTCATAAGTTCGAATCCACCTTGGGCTTTTGTTTATGTTTACTGAATGACATTTTTGAAAATATCATTTTTTTTATCTAAATTGGTCATTTTTTTGGCCTATTTGACATATATACTTCTTATCCATCATGGTTTCTATCATAATCAAGTAATTTTCTGCTGATTTGAGAAACTATTTCGAGGTGTAGTGAGGCACCTTAATTGACTGGGAGTGACTCCATTTTGTATAAAATTTAAACATCCAGTGATGTTCATACATCTGAGGTGTTTTCCCCGAGTGTTGCAGAAAGCCCAAGAAATTGTGATTAATTTGCAATTCCCGGGGGATTTTCATTTAGACATTGGTTTCCTAAGATTCCAATTATCAATAAAAGGCTTTAACTAGTGACACACAATTTTATCCTCACCAAGGTATCTTACAACTGCTTCCCGTCACTGCCTCCCCCAGCCTCTGGAGCTTCAGAAGGCGCTCAGCCTGTAACTGATAGAGTGTCTTTCCTGAGGGTAGGCCCACGTTGTACATTCCTTTGGGGTACGGGACACCTAGCCTGGTTCCCTGCCCACCAGCCAACAGTAGAACAGCCACACGACTCTCTCCGATTTCAGTCAGACCTGTAAAGATAGCAATTTTTTCAAGAATGAAACAAAAATTATTATTATATATGTTATCTAGTAACTGTTTATCTCTTTCATTAAATTTGTCATTGATAAAATCATACCTAATTAAATCATAATAGCAGATTTAATATATATGAATCATAATTTAATCATGTGAATTACCATTGCATGTCATGTAGATCACTTACATTCATTGACAAAAAAATTATATGTACTGTACTGCAAAAGTGTAAATTATAAACATGCATGTAGGTAACTGTTTACTATATTTAATAGTATATAAAGCTTGGTCTTAAATTTGTTTCTTTTATGACAATATAACAAGTGGACCCCATGGCTCAGTGGTCATGGTTGTTTAAGGACAGTAGCTAGTTGAAATCCATCTGTGGTCATTTGATGTTGTGTGTTGTAAACTTAGACAAGGCACTTTATCTACATTGTACATTAAAGTCTACCTAACTGAATCAGGTACCAGCTTATGCAATCAAACTGTGATGGACTGGTGTCCCATCCAGGGGGAGTCTATGAATCTCAGTCGCTTAGCACCATGGAAATTGGGCTGGGCTAAGCATCAGCCTCAATGCGTATTTATGGCTCATAATAGTATTTAACTAAGTTTATAACTATGTCAAAAATAATAATCAGGTCATCTATTTTTATAGAAATGATAATTCTGAAGATTTTGTTGTTCTGGTGCTTAGAATGTGCGTGCTGATGGATCGAGTGACAGGCGTAGACGGTACATTTAAAGGAAGATCCCAGACACAAAATGTCCTGTTATATCTTGTTGTATCAAAAAGTCTGTGTCACCCCCGGCTTCACAATGACCCGAAATAAACTGGTCTTGATTTATGTCACACTTTGTTTGATGAGCTGTAAATTTTGCTTATCCTCCAGTAATAAGACTGAACATGAGGCACGGTAAACAGTCGTCAGCGTAAGCTCCCTGATAACCTTGTTGACATACACCCACCCAAAGTAGATAAAACTGGACATCCTCAAACACTCTCAAGTGAACCGGTGAAGTATACATTATACATAACACCGAGACTTAATATTAAAACCGTTAATGTTAGTCAATGTAATAGGTACATTTTATGTTTGAAGTTTTCTACAACTGAGGAAGGTTATAGGGTGATTCTTAACCATTCGTGTCTGGTCATGATCACCATGATCACTTTGAGGTCATTTATTAGACATTATGATATTGTTGAAGAAAATATACAGCTCATAAATACTGCATAATATATGCATGCATGGAGTGCTATCCCTCAGATCCATAGGTTTATTAGCTAAACCAATTTTGGCGTTTACCTGCTGATGAACACTACATCACGTCATTTTCCTTTTGTTTGTAAAATCTTTATTCCCAAGGTATTACCGGTAAACTTTTTTGTGCCTTTCACAGACTTAAACAATTGGGCTATTTTGTCTGAAAACCTTCCCAACACAGGAATTGATGACTGGCTAGGCAATCAAGGAGGGCTAATGCTACATATCCATGTACCGCATAATTAATTCCATTCTAGAATCCTTTATGATTTACTTAGAATGGAATTTAATTAAAATTGCTATAAAATGGCTAAATTTGGCATTCAGAATTGGCCTAATCATATAAAAATAATATTCTAAAACTGAAAGAATGATTAACTATGTAACTTATAATAGTTTTCCCTATCAATTCCATATCTAAAAGTACTGTGACAATTAAATGTTCAATGTATATGTAAATATAATTAATATCAGACATATACAATTTATCTCCTCTTTTTTAACATTCCATCACCCTTAAGATTCTCTCTCTCTCTCTCTCTCTCTCTCTCTCTCTCTCTCTCTCTCTCTCTCTCTCTCTCGTTAACTCCTGGTTATTTTTAAACCATAAGTAACATGCAAAATGCAAAGAATTCAAGCAATATTGAAAATTAAATTTTTTAAAAACAATTTTGGTTCTGATTGTAAAACGTATTCATTACAACATGGCAGTGCTGACTGCACATGGCATTTAAATTATTTTACTATAACGCAAACCTTAAATCTATTGACATTGCCTACTCTTGCAAAACATTCTTAGTGTGCTACATTGGAACCAGGAAGAGAAGAAATGTTTTCAAATGCTGACATGGCAAGCAATAAATAATAAGACAAGTGCAAATTCAAAGAGTGCTGAGGTTTCTGTAATCGGAAAAAATCAATAAAATCTGCACCTATATATAAACAATGATAAATATAAGATAGTAAACTAGGAAGTGATCTGATTTTCTTTTTTACTGATAACGGTAACAGATTAAAACTATTTATTTACCATACATATATAAAATTTTGATATGAAAATCTTACTATCAAGCTTAACATTCATACTGAATATCAACTGAATGCCTCTTCTTTAACAAGATTTGTCTTCTACTGTAGTAAATGAAATCAAGCTACGAATGAAATTTAATTAAAAGGGCTTTAAAATGTTATTATATGAAACCTACATATTACACTAATCAAACTAAGAATAAACGAGGGAGTCAATTCCTAGCTGTTAGGCTATTTATTACAATTATTATAATTTGCTGCAGCTGGTCAATTCAAAATGGATAATTTTTGCAGTTGCATATGTCCAACTATAAGGACTTAAAATAGCTAGCTAGATAAAACATCACAATCGAGACACATGCTCTTAGACTTTACAGAGCACTAGCACAAACCTTACTTTTCCCAAACATTGAGGTCATTAGTTAATTACAGTAGAGCCCTGATATATAAATTATAAGATGCTCTCTCTTTTTCTTTTTCTTTTTACCTTTCTCTCAGGTATCCTAAGTTATAAAACTTTCAGATATCATATACATACCATCTACATCATACTGAAGTAGATCCTCCTGTTGCGTGTTGACGACTCGGCCACACACCTCCTTGGGCAGGGGCTCCAAGAGATCATCTAGTTTTTCTGAGGCAGAGGCTAGGTCTTCCATTGCAGATTTAAAGAATCCATTGATTTCTTTGAAGTCCAGGTGGTTAAGTTCATTGTAGAGTTGGCTTTTTTCACTATCTGAGAGTTGATCCCAATATTTCATCAGATGTTCCTGGTTAGCTTCGGCCAGGCGTGACTTCAGTCCTTCTACATCCATGTCACTTGTAGACAGTTTGTGTGAAAAAGTTCAAAGAAACCTTGAAACAGAAACTTTCAGTATAATGAAAATGTAAGAAAATGTGGCAAGCCTGATACCCAAACAACTAATTATAAAATTGTATAATACACCATAATAAACAAATTAAAATCTCTTAAATTCATAAGCTCTTAATATTTTAACATAGAATACTATTCCCAAAAATACTGATAATACTAACCTAATGGTAATCACATGAGATTTACACAGGAAATCCCAAGTGTCAACTTGATCTTTGACTCTCAATAACAATTAATTAATTAAATATATAGTAGCCTAATAAATGATGATAACTGTTAGAATACCATCTCACAATTTTATTTAGCGTAGGTTAATCAACTGTTGTACATGTATTTTATTCAAAAAAGAAAGTGCAGAACAGGTTTTAATCCTATTGATTTACTGCTGAACTTTTATAAATGCACTGCAACTTGACCATTTCTAAGAATTTCGTGCATGTTCCGGAATTTTCTAAGAAACGAAAATTTTCACAGTGAAATAGGAATTCAATATATTAAGGGGTGTTTCGTGTTTGCAATACAGTCCTTTGAAGATGCCATTTAATTGAAGTCACATTCCCGTAGCGCACCTTCGTTATACGGATAACGATCTGTCATACACAATATCTACCGGTATATATGAAAATAGGTTAATAAGTTTCAATTATCTGATTATGTCTCAAATGTTTTATTTATAAATCAATCATTTTCACTCCGGTAATTCTCGATTTTGCAATTTTTATCAGACTTTTAAACATTCACAGATAAAAAAGACCAAAAAAAAATGTAATGCAAAACTTTACCTGTTCCAGTACACCAACTTTTACTTCCAAGTCGGCCTTCTCTGCAGACGAAATTGTTTACCGGAACTGACACGTGTAACGACGAAATTGGAAGTATCTACGCTATGAAATATAAACCCTGAAACTAATGCAACATAATAAGCCACGATATCTTATGTACATTTGTGTGTGTCATTAATAACATAGCTTACAGTTGGACAACTGGACGACAAAAAAAGCATTTATACCGGAGAAAAATATAGTGATTTTACCCGAGAATTAAGATAGGGTCAAGGGTCAAAAACCGAGGTAAACAAATACCGAATTTGCACGGTAAAATGAGAAGGTACCGGTAGTTTACGTTCATCGCGTTTTATGATATTTTGGCATATATTTGCATTTGCTTATGTTTGTCATAAAGGATTTATGTTTATCTATATTAAGCATGTTTCAGGTTAACCTGCATAATCTCAGAAGACGAGCATCTGTTTCTGACAGATTCCAGACTGATCCTACAGAATTTAACAATACAGGTATGTTGACATCTCTATTTACTAATATACATTGCACATGTGTATTTACTTTTGCCTATTCTCATCAGTACGAGTGTGTGTATATTTTCAAAACCGTGTACATGTAGGATTGTAATGTTAAGTAGTTTACTTAAGAATGAGTAACCGATTAACCGGATGGGAGAACTGATAACCGACAGACCAGACCGGGATTCGAACTACAGTAGTCTACCAACTGAGCTATCTGGCACTGGTAATCAAACCTGCCTGAACATCACATTCTTCCCCCTTAAGTAATTGATCTTTCCCCTTGAAGTTCATCTTCGCTAGCCAAGGGTTTTCGGTCCACTTTGCTCCCCATAAACCCTTGGCGGATTTCATTGCGAAAACTCGGTGACGAGCTCCGTTTTATGATTGGCTGCAGCTGCGAGTAGCTGATCCAATCGCAGTGCTTGTAAATATAAACTTTAAAAGAAAACACAGGTGTGATCTTTGGTAAATCATTTGGTGCTTTTAACAAATTGAGACACAAGTTCTCGACTACAGTGCCTCGCCAACGATGGTCTAACCAGATCGCTTAAAAAACCTATATATTTTACTGGGATTGAACATAGTTCTACACATTTGTCAAGGCTCGCGTGATAGCATGGGAAGTAAATATGGCGAATGTAGAAGCTGCCCATCCCGTTAGTATATACGTTCCTGCTTATGGTTATTGCTTTTTTAAAAAGGTTTAATGAGATTTATTTTATTTTATTTCTTTACGACAACGATACCTGGTTTAATGACATGAAAGCTTTGATATAAATCGCGACTTTTTCACTCCTGGTACAGGTCCATACAAAACACTATGAATAAAACATCCCATGTTTTCCCTAGTTTATAACTTAATTCGTATTTAATAGCATCCTTAATTATGTTCCGATATTCGGTAGTCAACATGTTTTCAAGTTGTATTAAGCCGTAGTGTGTATATAACACGTTGTTTAATTCGATTAAAATGTAAATATGCAAGGGGCGCAACTCAAGTTGCTCGCTAGATAGCGCCACCACATCACCGAGTTTTCGCAATGAAATCCGCCAAGGGTTTATGGGGAGCAAAGTGGACCGAAAACCCTTGGCTAGCGAAGATGCTTGAAGTTTAAACATGGCATGCACTAGCTGGTTCTTTTCCCTAACAGGAGCTAGTTAACCAGAATGTCAGTTCTAAGGATTGGTCAAGGCATCAAATGTAATGGGATGGGAGAAATAATGATGCCGGACAAGACTGGGATTTGAACCTGGGCCCCTAGATATATATATGGTATTCAAGATCGAGCTCTACCAATTAATTGAGATCTCTGGAGAGAGTGATCAATTATTAGGGCTTTTCGACTTTCGGTCGAAAAGACCTATTGTTTTTGTCTTTTTTTATTATTATTTTATTATTTTTCTCGACAGATTTCTGTAAGCGATTTTTTGAAAACTGGAAGATATATTGATACAATTTTTCAACGGTCTTATAGCAAATTTTTCATTCTATGAAATGTAAGGTTTCAGATTTCCGGTTACGGTACTTCCGGTTTTTACAAGGAAAATAGCAATAATTGATTGAAACTCAATATTTTGATTATTTTTCAATCTAGAACGTTCAAACTTTAGAATTACATTTATCATAACTAGTTGTACAAAATTGTAAGAGTAAGCAACTTTCTATATATTACCGTTTTTGAGATATAAAGCCCTAAACTTCAGAAAAGGGGGGATGAAAAAACAAAAAAATTCAAATGACGTTTAAAAGTTTAAATGACGCCTGAATATTACCGGGTATTAAGATGGAAGTTATTAACATACATTCCGAGTTTTGTAAAAATATGTTGACTACTTCCGGTTTTATAGGTCGGTGAAAATCGTCTATGGGAGTTTCAATGTTAAACAAAAATCACGCGTCATTCGTTTTCTCAAAAAGTTTCCATTTAAATATTACACTATTTTATCTGTATATTGAGACACACACTCCGCAGACCGGAAAAAGTTTTGGGTACACAATTCTTAAAAATAAGGGGTCTACAGGGGCCATCGTGTAAAACAGCCCTTCAACTGTAACTTTTTTATTTTTTATCCGATTTTTAAAATCTTTTCGGCTTATAGTTCACAGTAGAGAGTACAATTTAAAAAATACGGTCCGAAGGGCCACTTTTTGACTCCTTAAAGGGTTTTTAAAGGCCCAAAGATCACATCTTGTTTAAATTTCAAAATTATTTTTTGAAAGAGTTATCTCGCTTTGCTCCAAGAATGTAGAGCATAAATACTCTTGGCATACCAAGTTTTGCGTCCCAGGAATGAATACTTACTTTGAAATGATTTTTTGAAAATATTCTTCTGAAAATCAGAAGTGTAGCTACTTGTTAAATTCTGGAGTTATCTTTCTTTTCACACTGCAGTACTCAAAAAATCCTATCTAAGCAACTGGTTATACCGAGGCGTTTAGAAAATTTGGAAATAGATTAGAGATATTTTTGGGGGGGGCTGTCGAAAAGCCCTTACTTTTTGTTGAAGACAAAAAAAGTTCTAGTTGTCTAACTGACTGTCACAAATGAATGTTAATGCATGATTTACCATGTCGGATTTGGCATCAGTCCAACTATCAAGCAAAGCTGAATCTCTGCTGAGATTACAGCATCTTTGAGATGTGAACTATTAGAACTGCTTTTTGGAAATACATGTACCGGTAAAGTAAAATAATAATTTTTCTGGATTACTGCATCTACCAGGTTTTTTATTGTAGGACCCTATTTTGAACTATGTGATATCAGTGTGTTCAGCTTTCCACAAAGAGCATGGCTTTGGACTGAAGGCTTTGCTTTACCTCATCACTGAGATTTACAAACTTTCCAGTTCACTTCATCAACAGGTATTACTAATAATTACAATAAATCCATATTTAATTTATTTCCAGAGAGCTTATGCAAAAGTCAGGTTCATTTGATAAGTGGTATCAGATTCTATCTGAACTATGTTATACCACTAAATTGACATATATATACGTATATGTACCTATTTACTGGCTATGAGGACAATAGCAAGTTTGTTGTCCTTCAAATCAGCAACTATTTTCTGAAGGGAATCTGTTGGAAATAGTTATTGTTGAGGTGGACAAAGAACTTGCTATCGTCCTGATAGCCATTAAATATATGTTTTATTATATTAAAGAAAACTTATTTAAACTTATCAGTGATGCAGATTATCTTGAGATGGTAAACAAATTGGAGTTATCGAACTTTATATTTAACGTAGCGACTGGGATAGCTGGAGATCTGTAGCTCCTGGTCTGAAAAAGTTCAGATGGATCTAGGAGCCACAGTGCCTCCCAAGTAAAAACCTGCAATTTACGATGCACACAAAATTCCACTAGTCTTTGACTGAATAACCTTAATTGCACACAAATTCTGTGGATAAAGAATAGTATCATTAAATTCTTCAGAAAATTTACTACTGATATTGTCTTTTCACTTGCCTCAGACTATCTTTTAAACACGTTTACCGACCTCGCAAAATTAAGTATGTTAAACTTGCATCCAAGAGTCACATTTTTACATGTACCGGTAAACAGGCCAAAGCTTCACCTACTCATCTCAACATTTCATCTTTTTTGATACAGAAACTGCATCCCATAAGTTGTTAAAATATTTGGAGTACCATAGTTACCCTTTCGAATTACTTTTAAAGTAAGAGTAGTTGCCCTTTGAATTGAAACCACATCGTTGTGTCTGGAGTGGAATAAAATGGCAGCATTGAGATTTGCTCAAACCTCTGCAGAGGAAAGGGAGAAAATGTTTAAAATTTAATATCAACATTACATTGTAAGTAAACAATGATGCAGCGAAGATTTTCATAGAGTATTTGAAAGCTGAAAATGACAATTTTAAAGAGTTTGATTGCGTAAAATTGGACAAGATGTAAGGCCACTTTTACATGGATTTGCGTAGATCATCCCTTTAGAACCATTTGAACAGGAGCTTGGACTTCGGGTAGTTGTGTCAAACAGCAATGTGACGTAGGCCTGTTTATTTCATTGCCGGCCACTCACCCATGGTTCTTTGAAATCAACAAGGGTTATCTGGCTTCTGAGCTAAGATTATGCAATCTGTATATATTTCACCTGAAACCAGCGTCATTTTTAACTTGTAATGACAGAAGAAATGTTACTTCCTACTGAAAACCCAAGGCCTTGTTAAAATGGTTCTATGTAAAAAAAAAACTAAAAAAAAAACTGTCTCACTTGATAGTCCTTGGGAAAACAAAACAAAAGGTTTGTTACTGACTTGCTACAGAAATATATTCTGTTGATCAATCTCATAGACTGCTCAACCAATTCTTTGAAATTGATCAACCTGATATACTTCTGTAGTCAGTCAGTAACAAACCTAATAAGTAATAATGGTGCAGATTTACAAGTTTATACGAATGGGTTTGCTTTTGATATATAAAGAATTTGCTCAACCAAAGTATTGAAGTTTCAAATTATATATTAACTTTTTAGGGTATTCCTGCTTGCCAGATTCAGAGTCATCTCACAGCAAGTTTTGAAATTTGCAAAGATGCTGCAAAGGAAATTGAAATCCAGATACAGAGTTGTCATAGAGATAAAAATACAGAAAAACACCCTGCAAACAAGGGAAGGACAGACTGTATACCATTATATGGGTTTTTGGATTCCCTTCATGATCAGAATAGTGATGATATACGATGGAAAAGGCAATTAAGAAAAAATGAAGTAGATGTATGCAAAATTCCTGTAGTTGAACTAAAGATGTCCAACATGCAAATTGATGAGGATTTGGATGATCTGGACTGGTTCTTTACTGAGGATGAGCCCTTAGGAACCAGCCAAAATGGTCCTCCAGGAGACCTGGCAAAGGAACATTGTAAATCAAAGAATTATTTTGATGTTGAAGTGAATGAGGTTATTCAACAAGGTGTTCAGATCACTTCATTAAAATCCAGAGAGGACAGTGAATGTAGTGATGATGAGTTTGAGGACTGTTTTGTTGATATTCCAAAAGTGACAAAATCAAGTACATTTCATAGTGAATCATTTATTACCAGAACACAGTTGTCCCATGATAAGGGGCCCACAGGATCAGGACAGGCCTTGATTTCCAGTGCTTTGAAAACTGAGAGTAAGGCAAGAGCCCCTGAAACTTTTCAGCTTATACAGGGCTCAAATGATGATGAATTTGACCAGTGTTTCGAGGAAAAGGAATATTTGTCAGAACCAGAGAATAGTCAGCAAACTGAAATGCGAAATGTTTGTCATTTTGTAGAGAAATGTGAAGTTAATCTGGACCAGCTTTTGAAAAACATGTGCAGTATCAAAAGTAGTTTCACTAAAGTAAAAAACAGTAGTAGACATTTCAAAACTATAGAATCAACTTTAGGAGAACTTACATGTGATATTAAATCAAATAGACAATGTAAAGAGGCAGCATTAGAAAAACCTTTTATTCCCAAAACAATAGAAAAGACTTCTGACCATTCTACATTCAGAGATGTGAACAAATTGCTTTCTAAATTAAAGGTAAAATCAAGTTCATCAAAAGTTTTAAATAGAAGTCGACACTACAAGACATTTGATAGCACTTTGGAGGAGTTAAATAGATCCGAGAAGTCTGAAGAATCTCCCCCAATCCTAAAGAAGAAAAATGCTATATTGGTTCGAGAAAGAGAACAGGTGGATTGCAATTCTTTTGATGGAATCCAGGAGATTACAGGGAACCAGTCCATGGATTGTGGTTCTGGGTACCAGTCCATTGCTAGGGGACTGAGTCATGGTTGTGAGGAAGTAATGGATGTTGTTCTTCAAGTGGCAAACAGACAGTCTCAGCACCAAGACACTCTAAAGTAAGTAGCGAGGTTGCTAAAATAATTACATGGATAGATTTTCTACCTACATCAGAATTGGGAACGACAGTCATGATGTATTATGCTAATCCACAACATTTTCGTACAATGTTTTGTATTTTAGGAGCATGAGTTTTGTGCTTTAAATGAACTGGGTTAGGGACAGTTTATGCTTGTTGTAAACCTCTTTGCAATGTATTGTCGGAAATCCTATATACCATGTAATAAATGGTAGTCATTGAATTCATGTCTTAACGGTAAATATTTTTAAAAATTATCTCATGATAGTTGTGCTTATAAATATTAGAGAACAGACATAATATCACAGCACATTTGATTGCTCAATCAGATCATGATTGATTGTAAATTGGAAAATATTTGTAATTCTGTACTTTCGGAGGTCCTGCACCCACCTAAAATACTGTTACATGATGGTCAAGTTGACTTAATTTGTTCAGGTTGAATGAGTCCAGTGTACACCTTGTGACCTCCTGTAGGCAGTTGCTGTCCGACAATCCTGCTATTGTAGAGGGCACTGTAATCCCAGTCCCAAGTGACATCATCATGACCCTCCTCTCCAAAGGGGAGCAACTCCTCAGAACTGTGGTACAAACATCTTTTCCTCATTATTTTTTAAAAATAGTGTAGAATTTTTATAAAAAGTAGGCTAAGCATGGATTTTCTCAAATTTCAATACAAGTGTTAATTTCAATACATTAGCTAAAATATCTTTACAACAAACTTCGTAGAAACTGATTGAAAGCACTTGCTAAATGGTAAGGTGTTAAATTCTTTTATATAAATTGTACAGGTATATCCTTTGAAAATGTTGATTCAAACTATATGTTTGCAGGTAATTAACGGGGACCTCACCCCAACTTACCGCCACAAGGGCTACAGACCCACCCTGGGGAAGGTGAGCACCTCCCTCACCCCACAGGAATACAGGGGCTCCAGTAAGGAGCCGTGGTGCCAGGAGGTCATTCAGATTCTACAACAGGTAGGTCACATAAAGGAAACTTACAGAGAATGACTTGTACAATGAGATGACATGATGCATGTTATTAGAAAAAAAATTAATTTCACCACAAAGGAATTTTCAAATGTTTTGTACAAAGGAGGTGTATTGTTGAAATAAATCACCAATTTGATTTTATTTTCTATGTATATACCTGTGTATGCCTTCTTCAAAATTTCATACACCACTGGCTGCATCAGTTGATATTTTTTTACTCTATTGATCCGACATGGTTACGAGTTTGAAGTGTTGATTGCAGCGATTTCCTTCTCTCCCCAGCACCAGGTTGATGTTGTCCTTACCACAGGGGAAGTGTCCCAAGAGCTTCAGGGACAGGTGCCCCACGTCCTCATGGTTCCCAATGTCCCATACTCCGCACTTCAATCAATCTGTGTCGCTTCAGAAATAACCATGGCAACCTACATAACAGATATCAGTCTGGTAAAAAACCAACTTTAATTTGTGTGTGAGAAAATTTTGCTATGTTCATAAGACAACGTAGTTGCTGAGAATTTTCGCATTGAACTAGTCGAAACATGTCCTAATTTTTCAAAGACCATAGATGTGATGTTCTAAAATTTATGGCGGAAAACATTTTATCACCAGACAGTTGTAAAGAAAAGTCATTGCAAATAAAAGTTGGTTTATTGAATTTTCTGCATCAAATTATTTAGTAGTCAAAGTTCATGTTAGATACTGGTACATGAATGTGCGTTTAAAAGCTATATTACAGTAATGAACTTTATTGCAGATGTACATAATATTTGATGTTGGATTCACTTTCACTTTCTACCAGTACTATGACCATTATTAATTGAATAGGAGATATATAAGCCGTTACTCCCCTAAGCTTTAGTCACAATTTGGATATCACCAGAGTTCACAGCTCAGGGAACCTTTCTAATCACTTATAATCATCTGTACACTCATAAAAATGTTTGCCCCTCATCTAGAACCACTTCGCCACTTTTCAATCAAACTTAGCACACAACATTCAATAGTAAAGGGAAATAAAAAATGTTCAAATAAGAAGTCAGAACCCTCATAGTGAAAATAGAATGGCTGCCTTGAAATAGCTACCTATATAAAGCATTGTCAATATTTACACAGTACAGTTAAGACCTTTAGACAAAAGGTAAAGGAATTATACATTATGATGTCCAACTATACAATATGCATTTGAAATTCATGCACTTATTAATGCATAAATAGTCAGGTGACCAATGTGGCTACTGGGTCTTTAGTTTGAATTTTTTTGACAATGGGGTAGGTGTTAAAGAAAATGTTTGATGAAGATGGTAATGACAATGATATTTTATTTCCTTACATCCATTATTAGTTCCACATATGCCCTGGCCTGAGTTTGAAGCCCCTGTCACGGGACTGGAGCCTCGGGGGTACAGATAGACATTACATCAGTGTCCTCCTCCCACATAGCTCTACACAGGTGAGGAAGGGCTGGAATTCTCAGAAGACTTTAATGGCAACGTTTATTACATTTCTAACTGAATATCTTTGCAGAGCTATTGGTTTATTTATTGATCATAAATTCACAGTGTGGGTTGTTTTTTTTTTAGGGGGATATGTTTATTGAAGTGTAATAGGAGCAAAATAATGTCTATCTAAGTGGAAAACAGTACATATACATTTTAATATTGTCTTGTACATTAATGTTTCTTATATTTGCAAAGAGAACAGTCACCCAGTCATTAATAAGAACATTTATTGCTTTATATACATGCATATATAGAACTTCCTTACATTTGCAGACAGTAGTGTACAGTCACCCAGCCCAGATCGGCAGGGACAGCTTTGAGCAAGAGTTCTGGCGGTGTGCCTTCTCCTTGTCCAGGGCCCTAGACAGGGGCAGTGTGTTACCTGGGGGAGGGGAAACAGAGGAGCACTGTGCAGGAGATCTCCTGAAGAAAGCAGGTAAGACAAGGTGTTAAAGGTAGAGGAGTAGGGTGCCACTAAATATATCAAAGGTATTATATTTTTTTTTATTCAAACTTAATCAAGAGAAGACAATTCTACTAGAGTTTATTGCTTTGATATCTTGTAGAGTTATTGGAAGACGGAACGACACAGAGTGAGGTAATGAGGGGTGTCGCCCAGATTCTGCATGCCTACCGGAATCATGTTTGTTGTGGTCTTTCAGTGACCCAGCTAGTAAGCAGCCTCTCACTAGCCCTGGATCAAAGACATTCCAGGACACAGCAGTCCCTCTCCCAAACTTCTCATAGTTATACACACGGACATGAAAAGGAGGTACAATGTTATGATGAAGTGTCAACCAAACAGGCTGCCTGGGTTTTTGCTATGAATACGGCCTTGACATTAATGCAGATTGACATATCTATAGTGACTGGAATCAAAGACTCTCTCAAAAAAATTTGAAAATGAAAATGAAAATTGGTTATTCAATATGAGAGAGAGAGAGAGAGAGAGAGAGAGAGAGAGAGGAGAGAGGAGAGAGAGAGAGAGTAAAGTTTTAAGGTTTTAATTACCCTAGCAATTACATGTAGATATTTTTACCCTACACAAGGGTTTAATCTTTTGACCTGTCCTCAGATTTTTGTTGGATGTGCATATTACCAAGAAATTCCGACTGTGTTTTTTTTTCTCGGTATTTCGACCCTTTTGAACTTAAAATTTTGGTCCTATTTTGAATGAAGTAATAAACAGATTATAAGCACTAATTCTCTTAATTAAGAAACGTTTTAGGTATTTAGGATACAATGTGAAAATGTGCATGTAACCAGAAACTTCCGACTTCTTAATTTTTCAGGGAATTTCGGTCCTTTTGAACTTAAAATTTGAATTTTGGTCCTAAATTGAAAATAAACAGTTTGTAAGCGCAACTCTTCTTCATCCACTGCAAGGAATTTGTAGGTATTTTGGACACAATGTGTAGATCTATATGTGCATATTACAAGAATTTCGATTTTATTTTTATTATTTTGGGGGGGGAGGGGTTGGCCCTTAGAATTTCTCTTAGAATTTTGAATGTTTTACAAACAAAACACAAAATAAAATCGATAAATCTTTAATTATTTCACATTCAATTGCAATGACATTTTGCTATATTTTATACGTTAGGAAGCTTTTATACAATGTCGGCATTACTGTCTGTCTTGTTGAAAAGACGGTATCCAAAACGTTAAATTCTATTCTCGGTCTTTCCTTATACATAAAACCCTTATGAAGGTGAACCGATCCTTCATTTGAACAAATTTGAAATCCCTTAACCTAGGAATGCTTCGGACCAAGTTCGGTTAAAATGATCTGCTTAATCAATAAAACGTTTACAGACGGCAGGGGGGCGCCAGACAAAACTTTATCCAACTTATTTGCGCTCTTTGCTCAATTGAGCCGAGACATTCCAGATGCGAGAGCAAACGCATGGCTTGGTCAGTCTACTTATTACCAAATTAGTATGTACTTTTGAAAATAATTGTTAAATCGATCATATCTTTTCGATCTCAAAAAAGAATTTTCCATGCACAGTTTCTGTCTATATTATTTCAGGAGCTGAAGAGCACTAAATAACATGTTTTATGGATATTTTATCTATTATTCATATCCCTGACTAAAGCGTATACATGTAATGACGTTAAAGGGGCATGGTCGCAATTTTGATCAAAAACTATTTTAATGTTTACAATGTTCCAGTAAGACTTTTTAATAGGTGTCATTTGTTGAGTTATAAGCGCTTAAAATTCTTTGACATATAAACAAAGCTTTTAATTGTTTACATTTTGAATGTTCATGAGAACATTCCAGTTTTAGACCAAATATGAATGTGTAATACGTTTGGAACTGTTTATTTATGCTTATAATGAATAAGAAAATAGACATATCAGCTTGAAAAAGTTATTTTCTGGTATTTTGAACCTTTGTAAACAAATCATTACAAAGAAGATTTTGAGCTCTGTATCTTGCTTATAACTTAACGACTGACTCTCTGATTATTAGAGATGCATTCCTGAAGGACTGTAAATAATACAAGAGGCCCCTGGGCCACATCGCTCACCTGAGGACCAAAAGGTATGATAAAATAATGGAGTCATAATACAAACTATATGGACAATGTACAAAAATACATGTTAACCCTGTATAAATAAAATTCATTTCCCCCTTGATATTCTTATGTTTATTATGAAGTCCCTTTTCTAACACGATAATTCTATAGTTATATCACATATTGAGTATTGCAGTTCTCAAAAAGATTGTTTATATATTGGATATAAGCCTACATCAAACTCTGGACCCCTTGTGGGGCCCAAGAATCGTCCAAGTGCCAAAGTCTAAACAATTATGTAAAAAGAATCAGCAATATGTCAATGAGTTTCAGCTTTCCTGGCTGATTATTTTCTGAGAAGACGATATACTTTATACATTCCTATTTAAAACTTCGACCCCCCCCCCCCCCCCTTGTGGCCCCACCCTTCCCTCAGGGATCATGATTTTCATAACTTTGAATCTACACCACCTGAGGATATTTCCACACAAGTTTCAGCTTTCCTTGCGGAATAGTTCTTGAGAAGAACATTTTTGAATATTTCTAAAAAAAAAAAATTAAACATTTCCTAATTATCTCTCCTTAAAAAGGCATGGTTCCTCCTTTTCACAACTTTCAATCCCCTTAGCCTAAGGGTGCTATGTGCCAAGTTTGGTTGAAATTGGCCCAGTAGTTCTTGGGGAGATGTTGAAAATGTGAAAAGCTTACGGACAGACGGACAGGCAGGAAGACAGACAGACAGACGACAGAAGAATTGAAATGTGATCAGAAATTTCAGCTCAGATGACCTAAAAAAAAACAGAACAATAGAATTTGACCAAAATCGTGACCATGCTCCTTTAAAGCGACGATTCGAAAATATTTTATACAAACAAGCATCAAAATAGATATAAGTATTGAATGCTTAATTTTGGATAGAGTCGGTCCTTGTGAGTTATATTTGTGCGTAATTATACCCTATTAAAATGGTGGACTTACATTAATACATAAATCGCGGGGCCAGATCCAGCATTACTTCTCATAAAAAGGTCCAATAGAAAGTAAATTTTTGTTTGCCAGGGGCGTTGGTGTCTATGGCCATTTATTGCGAAAATAATAATTTTATTTTTTCAAGAGGATGGACTGGATCAAGTCGAATCCCTCCCACCACGATCTTCACACCCAAAAGATTAGAAGCTAAAAGACTCTTTAGACACTCGAGGGGGTGGGTTGGGGGGGGGGGGTCCACAGCCTAGAGCTCTGCCAGAAAGTTTCATATCTCAACCTCCCCAAAATTTCGACAAGCGTAAATTTTTCATTTTACAACTTGTGTCAGCAGTCTATTTTAATCCGCATTGCTTCGTAATAAAGACCCGGTCAAATTTTCCAAAACACGAATATAACACAAAATCCGTTCAAGGTTATCGAAAAAAAAATTAAAGAAAATAAAAGATAACAAAGATGAGAGATATTCATATGCATTATCGTTATAGTTTCAATTTTGAATATCATTGAAATACGAAACTAAACAAAATTAATGAAAACGACTCTACCAGATATTTCAATATCCTATATCAAGATGAAAGCTATCCAAAGTACCAGTCCCAGAAGAAAGACTATGGACAAGCGTTTTTCGTTGATGGACAGCGAACGTCGCTTTAAAAGAGCGTGTGAGCAGATTGTCCAACTCAACTACAAGATGTCTGACCTCCAGTCCCGATACAGTAGAGCCAAGGCAGAGAATCATCGTTCCTTCAGATACAGCCTTAGACTGAGACTGGCAGTTGTTGAGGGACTCAGAAACATGTACTACGACTACGCTCACAACAAAGCACAGACAGTAGCAGACCTAAGGCGTGAAATGTTTGGAGAAGATGTACAGATCATCTCCGACGACATGTCAGACTCCGGATCAGATGAGGAGTACTGAGCGGTTACTACAGATATAACTGCAAACGGCTCTTTTTAGAGCCATGAAATTTTTTCGAAAAGATGTCTCTATACAATACAATAGAAATACAGTGTACATATCAATGAAATCAAAATAGATAAATTATCAATGGAAATAATGAACATATACACCAAAAACAAATTACAACAGCAACAACACATTACACTTGCATATCCCACAATTGAGTTTTACTTTTGTAATACAGATAAATATTATTTATCCCCCCCCCCCCGCCCTCTTTTCGTGTAATAGAAAGTGCCCGATGATATATCAATCCCTCTCATCATCTACAAACACAAGTGTATTCTGTCATATCATCAAATAAAAAAAAACCACAAGGCGTCTTACAAGACCCCCCCCCCCTTTTTCACATTCGCAACAGTAGCAAGTGCGCGTTCAACCCCCCCCCCCCCCCACCCCTTTTTACAAAACAAAGTAAACATTTCTATGGAGTGAGTCAGTGAGTAACATATAGCTTTTATTACACTAAAATATAAATATCTGAAACATGAAATTAAAATAATTGGAATTTCTTTCACAACTGTATCTTTATGTACGCAATATAAACCCTATCTAATGTCTACGGCCATATCACGTTGAAAGCACCGGTTCTCGTCCGATCACCGAAGTTAAGCAACGTAGAGCTTGGTTAGTACTTGGATGGGTGACCGCCTGGGAATACCAGGTGTCGTAGACTTTTTTTTATTTCAAATAAAATTTCATCAATTTTTTTTTATCAAAAATAATTCTCATAATTCGCCCTGCGAATAAATTTTCCAATGATCTCCAAGTCATCATGGTCTAAGGGAGACAAGTCCGTGAAAAACGTGCGGTGAAATTTACATGCATGCGGCAGACAAGAAATAAGCAAGTAAAATAAAACATAGCGAATCAATCGCATTACAAAAAACAATGAAACGATATTTTGTCCATGTATGAATTACCGATAATTAATGATTATCAAATATTATATGCTTAATTAATTACCTTATACAATACACATAATTATGTATCTCGATTTTGAAGAAGCGAAATAACGGTATATTAGGGTAGATAATTGTCAGCCCAAGCTCAGCAATCATGGCACCTGGCACAGCATTTGAGACAGATAATAACTTGTTTATTCAGGCGACTCGTGTCGCCTTATGAAATGAAACGAGTTTCTCAATTAGCAATGCCACTGTGCGCTATATAGTGGGGTGCGCGAAGAGCAAGGACATCACAAATCCTACACTGCAAATCGAAAACACTTACTGCATCTTCTAGTGCTATATCCTATATCAAGATGAAAGCTATCCAAAGTACCAGTCCCAGAAGAAAGACTATGGACAAGCGTTTTTCGTTGATGGACAGCGAACGTCGCTTTAAAAGAGCGTGTGAGCAGATTGTCCAACTCAACTACAAGATGTCTGACCTCCAGTCCCGATACAGTAGAGCCAAGGCAGAGAATCATCGTTCCTTCAGATACAGCCTTAGACTGAGACTGGCAGTTGTTGAGGGACTCAGAAACATGTACTACGACTACGCTCACAACAAAGCACAGACAGTAGCAGACCTAAGGCGTGAAATGTTTGGAGAAGATGTACAGATCATCTCCGACGACATGTCAGACTCCGGATCAGATGAGGAGTACTGAGCGGTTACTACAGATATAACTGCAAACGGCTCTTTTTAGAGCCATGAAATTTTTTCGAAAAGATGTCTCTATACAATACAATAGAAATACAGTGTACATATCAATGAAATCAAAATAGATAAATTATCAATGGAAATAATGAACATATACACCAAAAACAAATTACAACAGCAACAACACATTACACTTGCATATCCCACAATTGAGTTTTACTTTTGTAATACAGATAAATATTATTTATCCCCCCCCCCCCCGCCCTCTTTTCGTGTAATAGAAAGTGCCCGATGATATATCAATCCCTCTCATCATCTACAAACACAAGTGTATTCTGTCATATCATCAAATAAAAAAAAACCACAAGGCGTCTTACAAGACCCCCCCCCCTTTTTCACATTCGCAACAGTAGCAAGTGCGCGTTCAACCCCCCCCCCCCCCCCCACCCCTTTTTACAAAACAAAGTAAACATTTCTATGGAGTGAGTCAGTGAGTAACATATAGCTTTTATTACACTAAAATATAAATATCTGAAACATGAAATTAAAATAATTGGAATTTCTTTCACAACTGTATCTTTATGTACGCAATATAAACCCTATCTAATGTCTACGGCCATATCACGTTGAAAGCACCGGTTCTCGTCCGATCACCGAAGTTAAGCAACGTAGAGCTTGGTTAGTACTTGGATGGGTGACCGCCTGGGAATACCAGGTGTCGTAGACTTTTTTTTATTTCAAATAAAATTTCATCAATTTTTTTTTATCAAAAATAATTCTCATAATTCGCCCTGCGAATAAATTTTCCAATGATCTCCAAGTCATCATGGTCTAAGGGAGACAAGTCCGTGAAAAACGTGCGGTGAAATTTACATGCATGCGGCAGACAAGAAATAAGCAAGTAAAATAAAACATAGCGAATCAATCGCATTACAAAAAACAATGAAACGATATTTTGTCCATGTATGAATTACCGATAATTAATGATTATCAAATATTATATGCTTAATTAATTACCTTATACAATACACATAATTATGTATCTCGATTTTGAAGAAGCGAAATAACGGTATATTAGGGTAGATAATTGTCAGCCCAAGCTCAGCAATCATGGCACCTGGCACAGCATTTGAGACAGATAATAACTTGTTTATTCAGGCGACTCGTGTCGCCTTATGAAATGAAACGAGTTTCTCAATTAGCAATGCCACTGTGCGCTATATAGTGGGGTGCGCGAAGAGCAAGGACATCACAAATCCTACACTGCAAATCGAAAACACTTACTGCATCTTCTAGTGCTATATCCTATATCAAGATGAAAGCTATCCAAAGTACCAGTCCCAGAAGAAAGACTATGGACAAGCGTTTTTCGTTGATGGACAGCGAACGTCGCTTTAAAAGAGCGTGTGAGCAGATTGTCCAACTCAACTACAAGATGTCTGACCTCCAGTCCCGATACAGTAGAGCCAAGGCAGAGAATCATCGTTCCTTCAGATACAGCCTTAGACTGAGACTGGCAGTTGTTGAGGGACTCAGAAACATGTACTACGACTACGCTCACAACAAAGCACAGACAGTAGCAGACCTAAGGCGTGAAATGTTTGGAGAAGATGTACAGATCATCTCCGACGACATGTCAGACTCCGGATCAGATGAGGAGTACTGAGCGGTTACTACAGATATAACTGCAAACGGCTCTTTTTAGAGCCATGAAATTTTTTCGAAAAGATGTCTCTATACAATACAATAGAAATACAGTGTACATATCAATGAAATCAAAATAGATAAATTATCAATGGAAATAATGAACATATACACCAAAAACAAATTACAACAGCAACAACACATTACACTTGCATATCCCACAATTGAGTTTTACTTTTGTAATACAGATAAATATTATTTATCCCCCCCCCCCCGCCCTCTTTTCGTGTAATAGAAAGTGCCCGATGATATATCAATCCCTCTCATCATCTACAAACACAAGTGTATTCTGTCATATCATCAAATAAAAAAAAACCACAAGGCGTCTTACAAGACCCCCCCCCCCTTTTTCACATTCGCAACAGTAGCAAGTGCGCGTTCAACCCCCCCCCCCCCCCCCCACCCCTTTTTACAAAACAAAGTAAACATTTCTATGGAGTGAGTCAGTGAGTAACATATAGCTTTTATTACACTAAAATATAAATATCTGAAACATGAAATTAAAATAATTGGAATTTCTTTCACAACTGTATCTTTATGTACGCAATATAAACCCTATCTAATGTCTACGGCCATATCACGTTGAAAGCACCGGTTCTCGTCCGATCACCGAAGTTAAGCAACGTAGAGCTTGGTTAGTACTTGGATGGGTGACCGCCTGGGAATACCAGGTGTCGTAGACTTTTTTTTATTTCAAATAAAATTTCATCAATTTTTTTTTATCAAAAATAATTCTCATAATTCGCCCTGCGAATAAATTTTCCAATGATCTCCAAGTCATCATGGTCTAAGGGAGACAAGTCCGTGAAAAACGTGCGGTGAAATTTACATGCATGCGGCAGACAAGAAATAAGCAAGTAAAATAAAACATAGCGAATCAATCGCATTACAAAAAACAATGAAACGATATTTTGTCCATGTATGAATTACCGATAATTAATGATTATCAAATATTATATGCTTAATTAATTACCTTATACAATACACATAATTATGTATCTCGATTTTGAAGAAGCGAAATAACGGTATATTAGGGTAGATAATTGTCAGCCCAAGCTCAGCAATCATGGCACCTGGCACAGCATTTGAGACTGATAATAACTTGTTTATTCAGGCGACTCGTGTCGCCTTATGAAATGAAACGAGTTTCTCAATTAGCAATGCCACTGTGCGCTATATAGTGGGGTGCGCGAAGAGCAAGGACATCACAAATCCTACACTGCAAATCGAAAACACTTACTGCATCTTCTAGTGCTATATCCTATATCAAGATGAAAGCTATCCAAAGTACCAGTCCCAGAAGAAAGACTATGGACAAGCGTTTTTCGTTGATGGACAGCGAACGTCGCTTTAAAAGAGCGTGTGAGCAGATTGTCCAACTCAACTACAAGATGTCTGACCTCCAGTCCCGATACAGTAGAGCCAAGGCAGAGAATCATCGTTCCTTCAGATACAGCCTTAGACTGAGACTGGCAGTTGTTGAGGGACTCAGAAACATGTACTACGACTACGCTCACAACAAAGCACAGACAGTAGCAGACCTAAGGCGTGAAATGTTTGGAGAAGATGTACAGATCATCTCCGACGACATGTCAGACTCCGGATCAGATGAGGAGTACTGAGCGGTTACTACAGATATAACTGCAAACGGCTCTTTTTAGAGCCATGAAATTTTTTCGAAAAGATGTCTCTATACAATACAATAGAAATACAGTGTACATATCAATGAAATCAAAATAGATAAATTATCAATGGAAATAATGAACATATACACCAAAAACAAATTACAACAGCAACAACACATTACACTTGCATATCCCACAATTGAGTTTTACTTTTGTAATACAGATAAATATTATTTATCCCCCCCCCCGCCCTCTTTTCGTGTAATAGAAAGTGCCCGATGATATATCAATCCCTCTCATCATCTACAAACACAAGTGTATTCTGTCATATCATCAAATAAAAAAAAACCACAAGGCGTCTTACAAGACCCCCCCCCCCCCTTTTTCACATTCGCAACAGTAGCAAGTGCGCGTTCAACCCCCCCCCCCACCCCTTTTTACAAAACAAAGTAAACATTTCTATGGAGTGAGTCAGTGAGTAACATATAGCTTTTATTACACTA
This sequence comes from Magallana gigas, assembly GCF_963853765.1. Taxonomy (NCBI): domain Eukaryota; kingdom Metazoa; phylum Mollusca; class Bivalvia; order Ostreida; family Ostreidae; genus Magallana; species Magallana gigas. Next base: position 44,199,814 of record NC_088857.1, on the reverse strand, counting down.
AAATATAAATATCTGAAACATGAAATTAAAATAATTGGAATTTCTTTCACAACTGTATCTTTATGTACGCAATATAAACCCTATCTAATGTCTACGGCCATATCACGTTGAAAGCACCGGTTCTCGTCCGATCACCGAAGTTAAGCAACGTAGAGCTTGGTTAGTACTTGGATGGGTGACCGCCTGGGAATACCAGGTGTCGTAGACTTTTTTTTATTTCAAATAAAATTTCATCAATTTTTTTTTATCAAAAATAATTCTCATAATTCGCCCTGCGAATAAATTTTCCAATGATCTCCAAGTCATCATGGTCTAAGGGAGACAAGTCCGTGAAAAACGTGCGGTGAAATTTACATGCATGCGGCAGACAAGAAATAAGCAAGTAAAATAAAACATAGCGAATCAATCGCATTACAAAAAACAATGAAACGATATTTTGTCCATGTATGAATTACCGATAATTAATGATTATCAAATATTATATGCTTAATTAATTACCTTATACAATACACATAATTATGTATCTCGATTTTGAAGAAGCGAAATAACGGTATATTAGGGTAGATAATTGTCAGCCCAAGCTCAGCAATCATGGCACCTGGCACAGCATTTGAGACAGATAATAACTTGTTTATTCAGGCGACTCGTGTCGCCTTATGAAATGAAACGAGTTTCTCAATTAGCAATGCCACTGTGCGCTATATAGTGGGGTGCGCGAAGAGCAAGGACATCACAAATCCTACACTGCAAATCGAAAACACTTACTGCATCTTCTAGTGCTATATCCTATATCAAGATGAAAGCTATCCAAAGTACCAGTCCCAGAAGAAAGACTATGGACAAGCGTTTTTCGTTGATGGACAGCGAACGTCGCTTTAAAAGAGCGTGTGAGCAGATTGTCCAACTCAACTACAAGATGTCTGACCTCCAGTCCCGATACAGTAGAGCCAAGGCAGAGAATCATCGTTCCTTCAGATACAGCCTTAGACTGAGACTGGCAGTTGTTGAGGGACTCAGAAACATGTACTACGACTACGCTCACAACAAAGCACAGACAGTAGCAGACCTAAGGCGTGAAATGTTTGGAGAAGATGTACAGATCATCTCCGACGACATGTCAGACTCCGGATCAGATGAGGAGTACTGAGCGGTTACTACAGATATAACTGCAAACGGCTCTTTTTAGAGCCATGAAATTTTTTCGAAAAGATGTCTCTATACAATACAATAGAAATACAGTGTACATATCAATGAAATCAAAATAGATAAATTATCAATGGAAATAATGAACATATACACCAAAAACAAATTACAACAGCAACAACACATTACACTTGCATATCCCACAATTGAGTTTTACTTTTGTAATACAGATAAATATTATTTATCCCCCCCCCCGCCCTCTTTTCGTGTAATAGAAAGTGCCCGATGATATATCAATCCCTCTCATCATCTACAAACACAAGTGTATTCTGTCATATCATCAAATAAAAAAAAACCACAAGGCGTCTTACAAGACCCCCCCCCCCTTTTTCACATTCGCAACAGTAGCAAGTGCGCGTTCAACCCCCCCCCCCCCACCCCTTTTTACAAAACAAAGTAAACATTTCTATGGAGTGAGTCAGTGAGTAACATATAGCTTTTATTACACTAAAATATAAATATCTGAAACATGAAATTAAAATAATTGGAATTTCTTTCACAACTGTATCTTTATGTACGCAATATAAACCCTATCTAATGTCTACGGCCATATCACGTTGAAAGCACCGGTTCTCGTCCGATCACCGAAGTTAAGCAACGTAGAGCTTGGTTAGTACTTGGATGGGTGACCGCCTGGGAATACCAGGTGTCGTAGACTTTTTTTTATTTCAAATAAAATTTCATCAATTTTTTTTTATCAAAAATAATTCTCATAATTCGCCCTGCGAATAAATTTTCCAATGATCTCCAAGTCATCATGGTCTAAGGGAGACAAGTCCGTGAAAAACGTGCGGTGAAATTTACATGCATGCGGCAGACAAGAAATAAGCAAGTAAAATAAAACATAGCGAATCAATCGCATTACAAAAAACAATGAAACGATATTTTGTCCATGTATGAATTACCGATAATTAATGATTATCAAATATTATATGCTTAATTAATTACCTTATACAATACACATAATTATGTATCTCGATTTTGAAGAAGCGAAATAACGGTATATTAGGGTAGATAATTGTCAGCCCAAGCTCAGCAATCATGGCACCTGGCACAGCATTTGAGACAGATAATAACTTGTTTATTCAGGCGACTCGTGTCGCCTTATGAAATGAAACGAGTTTCTCAATTAGCAATGCCACTGTGCGCTATATAGTGGGGTGCGCGAAGAGCAAGGACATCACAAATCCTACACTGCAAATCGAAAACACTTACTGCATCTTCTAGTGCTATATCCTATATCAAGATGAAAGCTATCCAAAGTACCAGTCCCAGAAGAAAGACTATGGACAAGCGTTTTTCGTTGATGGACAGCGAACGTCGCTTTAAAAGAGCGTGTGAGCAGATTGTCCAACTCAACTACAAGATGTCTGACCTCCAGTCCCGATACAGTAGAGCCAAGGCAGAGAATCATCGTTCCTTCAGATACAGCCTTAGACTGAGACTGGCAGTTGTTGAGGGACTCAGAAACATGTACTACGACTACGCTCACAACAAAGCACAGACAGTAGCAGACCTAAGGCGTGAAATGTTTGGAGAAGATGTACAGATCATCTCCGACGACATGTCAGACTCCGGATCAGATGAGGAGTACTGAGCGGTTACTACAGATATAACTGCAAACGGCTCTTTTTAGAGCCATGAAATTTTTTCGAAAAGATGTCTCTATACAATACAATAGAAATACAGTGTACATATCAATGAAATCAAAATAGATAAATTATCAATGGAAATAATGAACATATACACCAAAAACAAATTACAACAGCAACAACACATTACACTTGCATATCCCACAATTGAGTTTTACTTTTGTAATACAGATAAATATTATTTATCCCCCCCCCCCCGCCCTCTTTTCGTGTAATAGAAAGTGCCCGATGATATATCAATCCCTCTCATCATCTACAAACACAAGTGTATTCTGTCATATCATCAAATAAAAAAAAACCACAAGGCGTCTTACAAGACCCCCCCCCCCTTTTTCACATTCGCAACAGTAGCAAGTGCGCGTTCAACCCCCCCCCCCCCACCCCTTTTTACAAAACAAAGTAAACATTTCTATGGAGTGAGTCAGTGAGTAACATATAGCTTTTATTACACTAAAATATAAATATCTGAAACATGAAATTAAAATAATTGGAATTTCTTTCACAACTGTATCTTTATGTACGCAATATAAACCCTATCTAATGTCTACGGCCATATCACGTTGAAAGCACCGGTTCTCGTCCGATCACCGAAGTTAAGCAACGTAGAGCTTGGTTAGTACTTGGATGGGTGACCGCCTGGGAATACCAGGTGTCGTAGACTTTTTTTTATTTCAAATAAAATTTCATCAATTTTTTTTTATCAAAAATAATTCTCATAATTCGCCCTGCGAATAAATTTTCCAATGATCTCCAAGTCATCATGGTCTAAGGGAGACAAGTCCGTGAAAAACGTGCGGTGAAATTTACATGCATGCGGCAGACAAGAAATAAGCAAGTAAAATAAAACATAGCGAATCAATCGCATTACAAAAAACAATGAAACGATATTTTGTCCATGTATGAATTACCGATAATTAATGATTATCAAATATTATATGCTTAATTAATTACCTTATACAATACACATAATTATGTATCTCGATTTTGAAGAAGCGAAATAACGGTATATTAGGGTAGATAATTGTCAGCCCAAGCTCAGCAATCATGGCACCTGGCACAGCATTTGAGACAGATAATAACTTGTTTATTCAGGCGACTCGTGTCGCCTTATGAAATGAAACGAGTTTCTCAATTAGCAATGCCACTGTGCGCTATATAGTGGGGTGCGCGAAGAGCAAGGACATCACAAATCCTACACTGCAAATCGAAAACACTTACTGCATCTTCTAGTGCTATATCCTATATCAAGATGAAAGCTATCCAAAGTACCAGTCCCAGAAGAAAGACTATGGACAAGCGTTTTTCGTTGATGGACAGCGAACGTCGCTTTAAAAGAGCGTGTGAGCAGATTGTCCAACTCAACTACAAGATGTCTGACCTCCAGTCCCGATACAGTAGAGCCAAGGCAGAGAATCATCGTTCCTTCAGATACAGCCTTAGACTGAGACTGGCAGTTGTTGAGGGACTCAGAAACATGTACTACGACTACGCTCACAACAAAGCACAGACAGTAGCAGACCTAAGGCGTGAAATGTTTGGAGAAGATGTACAGATCATCTCCGACGACATGTCAGACTCCGGATCAGATGAGGAGTACTGAGCGGTTACTACAGATATAACTGCAAACGGCTCTTTTTAGAGCCATGAAATTTTTTCGAAAAGATGTCTCTATACAATACAATAGAAATACAGTGTACATATCAATGAAATCAAAATAGATAAATTATCAATGGAAATAATGAACATATACACCAAAAACAAATTACAACAGCAACAACACATTACACTTGCATATCCCACAATTGAGTTTTACTTTTGTAATACAGATAAATATTATTTATCCCCCCCCCCCCGCCCTCTTTTCGTGTAATAGAAAGTGCCCGATGATATATCAATCCCTCTCATCATCTACAAACACAAGTGTATTCTGTCATATCATCAAATAAAAAAAAACCACAAGGCGTCTTACAAGACCCCCCCCCCCTTTTTCACATTCGCAACAGTAGCAAGTGCGCGTTCAACCCCCCCCCCCCCCACCCCTTTTTACAAAACAAAGTAAACATTTCTATGGAGTGAGTCAGTGAGTAACATATAGCTTTTATTACACTAAAATATAAATATCTGAAACATGAAATTAAAATAATTGGAATTTCTTTCACAACTGTATCTTTATGTACGCAATATAAACCCTATCTAATGTCTACGGCCATATCACGTTGAAAGCACCGGTTCTCGTCCGATCACCGAAGTTAAGCAACGTAGAGCTTGGTTAGTACTTGGATGGGTGACCGCCTGGGAATACCAGGTGTCGTAGACTTTTTTTTATTTCAAATAAAATTTCATCAATTTTTTTTTATCAAAAATAATTCTCATAATTCGCCCTGCGAATAAATTTTCCAATGATCTCCAAGTCATCATGGTCTAAGGGAGACAAGTCCGTGAAAAACGTGCGGTGAAATTTACATGCATGCGGCAGACAAGAAATAAGCAAGTAAAATAAAACATAGCGAATCAATCGCATTACAAAAAACAATGAAACGATATTTTGTCCATGTATGAATTACCGATAATTAATGATTATCAAATATTATATGCTTAATTAATTACCTTATACAATACACATAATTATGTATCTCGATTTTGAAGAAGCGAAATAACGGTATATTAGGGTAGATAATTGTCAGCCCAAGCTCAGCAATCATGGCACCTGGCACAGCATTTGAGACAGATAATAACTTGTTTATTCAGGCGACTCGTGTCGCCTTATGAAATGAAACGAGTTTCTCAATTAGCAATGCCACTGTGCGCTATATAGTGGGGTGCGCGAAGAGCAAGGACATCACAAATCCTACACTGCAAATCGAAAACACTTACTGCATCTTCTAGTGCTATATCCTATATCAAGATGAAAGCTATCCAAAGTACCAGTCCCAGAAGAAAGACTATGGACAAGCGTTTTTCGTTGATGGACAGCGAACGTCGCTTTAAAAGAGCGTGTGAGCAGATTGTCCAACTCAACTACAAGATGTCTGACCTCCAGTCCCGATACAGTAGAGCCAAGGCAGAGAATCATCGTTCCTTCAGATACAGCCTTAGACTGAGACTGGCAGTTGTTGAGGGACTCAGAAACATGTACTACGACTACGCTCACAACAAAGCACAGACAGTAGCAGACCTAAGGCGTGAAATGTTTGGAGAAGATGTACAGATCATCTCCGACGACATGTCAGACTCCGGATCAGATGAGGAGTACTGAGCGGTTACTACAGATATAACTGCAAACGGCTCTTTTTAGAGCCATGAAATTTTTTCGAAAAGATGTCTCTATACAATACAATAGAAATACAGTGTACATATCAATGAAATCAAAATAGATAAATTATCAATGGAAATAATGAACATATACACCAAAAACAAATTACAACAGCAACAACACATTACACTTGCATATCCCACAATTGAGTTTTACTTTTGTAATACAGATAAATATTATTTATCCCCCCCCCCCCGCCCTCTTTTCGTGTAATAGAAAGTGCCCGATGATATATCAATCCCTCTCATCATCTACAAACACAAGTGTATTCTGTCATATCATCAAATAAAAAAAAACCACAAGGCGTCTTACAAGACCCCCCCCCCCTTTTTCACATTCGCAACAGTAGCAAGTGCGCGTTCAACCCCCCCCCCCCCACCCCTTTTTACAAAACAAAGTAAACATTTCTATGGAGTGAGTCAGTGAGTAACATATAGCTTTTATTACACTAAAATATAAATATCTGAAACATGAAATTAAAATAATTGGAATTTCTTTCACAACTGTATCTTTATGTACGCAATATAAACCCTATCTAATGTCTACGGCCATATCACGTTGAAAGCACCGGTTCTCGTCCGATCACCGAAGTTAAGCAACGTAGAGCTTGGTTAGTACTTGGATGGGTGACCGCCTGGGAATACCAGGTGTCGTAGACTTTTTTTTATTTCAAATAAAATTTCATCAATTTTTTTTTATCAAAAATAATTCTCATAATTCGCCCTGCGAATAAATTTTCCAATGATCTCCAAGTCATCATGGTCTAAGGGAGACAAGTCCGTGAAAAACGTGCGGTGAAATTTACATGCATGCGGCAGACAAGAAATAAGCAAGTAAAATAAAACATAGCGAATCAATCGCATTACAAAAAACAATGAAACGATATTTTGTCCATGTATGAATTACCGATAATTAATGATTATCAAATATTATATGCTTAATTAATTACCTTATACAATACACATAATTATGTATCTCGATTTTGAAGAAGCGAAATAACGGTATATTAGGGTAGATAATTGTCAGCCCAAGCTCAGCAATCATGGCACCTGGCACAGCATTTGAGACAGATAATAACTTGTTTATTCAGGCGACTCGTGTCGCCTTATGAAATGAAACGAGTTTCTCAATTAGCAATGCCACTGTGCGCTATATAGTGGGGTGCGCGAAGAGCAAGGACATCACAAATCCTACACTGCAAATCGAAAACACTTACTGCATCTTCTAGTGCTATATCCTATATCAAGATGAAAGCTATCCAAAGTACCAGTCCCAGAAGAAAGACTATGGACAAGCGTTTTTCGTTGATGGACAGCGAACGTCGCTTTAAAAGAGCGTGTGAGCAGATTGTCCAACTCAACTACAAGATGTCTGACCTCCAGTCCCGATACAGTAGAGCCAAGGCAGAGAATCATCGTTCCTTCAGATACAGCCTTAGACTGAGACTGGCAGTTGTTGAGGGACTCAGAAACATGTACTACGACTACGCTCACAACAAAGCACAGACAGTAGCAGACCTAAGGCGTGAAATGTTTGGAGAAGATGTACAGATCATCTCCGACGACATGTCAGACTCCGGATCAGATGAGGAGTACTGAGCGGTTACTACAGATATAACTGCAAACGGCTCTTTTTAGAGCCATGAAATTTTTTCGAAAAGATGTCTCTATACAATACAATAGAAATACAGTGTACATATCAATGAAATCAAAATAGATAAATTATCAATGGAAATAATGAACATATACACCAAAAACAAATTACAACAGCAACAACACATTACACTTGCATATCCCACAATTGAGTTTTACTTTTGTAATACAGATAAATATTATTTATCCCCCCCCCCCCGCCCTCTTTTCGTGTAATAGAAAGTGCCCGATGATATATCAATCCCTCTCATCATCTACAAACACAAGTGTATTCTGTCATATCATCAAATAAAAAAAAACCACAAGGCGTCTTACAAGACCCCCCCCCCCCTTTTTCACATTCGCAACAGTAGCAAGTGCGCGTTCAACCCCCCCCCCCCCACCCCTTTTTACAAAACAAAGTAAACATTTCTATGGAGTGAGTCAGTGAGTAACATATAGCTTTTATTACACTAAAATATAAATATCTGAAACATGAAATTAAAATAATTGGAATTTCTTTCACAACTGTATCTTTATGTACGCAATATAAACCCTATCTAATGTCTACGGCCATATCACGTTGAAAGCACCGGTTCTCGTCCGATCACCGAAGTTAAGCAACGTAGAGCTTGGTTAGTACTTGGATGGGTGACCGCCTGGGAATACCAGGTGTCGTAGACTTTTTTTTATTTCAAATAAAATTTCATCAATTTTTTTTTATCAAAAATAATTCTCATAATTCGCCCTGCGAATAAATTTTCCAATGATCTCCAAGTCATCATGGTCTAAGGGAGACAAGTCCGTGAAAAACGTGCGGTGAAATTTACATGCATGCGGCAGACAAGAAATAAGCAAGTAAAATAAAACATAGCGAATCAATCGCATTACAAAAAACAATGAAACGATATTTTGTCCATGTATGAATTACCGATAATTAATGATTATCAAATATTATATGCTTAATTAATTACCTTATACAATACACATAATTATGTATCTCGATTTTGAAGAAGCGAAATAACGGTATATTAGGGTAGATAATTGTCAGCCCAAGCTCAGCAATCATGGCACCTGGCACAGCATTTGAGACAGATAATAACTTGTTTATTCAGGCGACTCGTGTCGCCTTATGAAATGAAACGAGTTTCTCAATTAGCAATGCCACTGTGCGCTATATAGTGGGGTGCGCGAAGAGCAAGGACATCACAAATCCTACACTGCAAATCGAAAACACTTACTGCATCTTCTAGTGCTATATCCTATATCAAGATGAAAGCTATCCAAAGTACCAGTCCCAGAAGAAAGACTATGGACAAGCGTTTTTCGTTGATGGACAGCGAACGTCGCTTTAAAAGAGCGTGTGAGCAGATTGTCCAACTCAACTACAAGATGTCTGACCTCCAGTCCCGATACAGTAGAGCCAAGGCAGAGAATCATCGTTCCTTCAGATACAGCCTTAGACTGAGACTGGCAGTTGTTGAGGGACTCAGAAACATGTACTACGACTACGCTCACAACAAAGCACAGACAGTAGCAGACCTAAGGCGTGAAATGTTTGGAGAAGATGTACAGATCATCTCCGACGACATGTCAGACTCCGGATCAGATGAGGAGTACTGAGCGGTTACTACAGATATAACTGCAAACGGCTCTTTTTAGAGCCATGAAATTTTTTCGAAAAGATGTCTCTATACAATACAATAGAAATACAGTGTACATATCAATGAAATCAAAATAGATAAATTATCAATGGAAATAATGAACATATACACCAAAAACAAATTACAACAGCAACAACACATTACACTTGCATATCCCACAATTGAGTTTTACTTTTGTAATACAGATAAATATTATTTATCCCCCCCCCCCCGCCCTCTTTTCGTGTAATAGAAAGTGCCCGATGATATATCAATCCCTCTCATCATCTACAAACACAAGTGTATTCTGTCATATCATCAAATAAAAAAAAACCACAAGGCGTCTTACAAGACCCCCCCCCCCTTTTTCACATTCGCAACAGTAGCAAGTGCGCGTTCAACCCCCCCCCCCCCACCCCTTTTTACAAAACAAAGTAAACATTTCTATGGAGTGAGTCAGTGAGTAACATATAGCTTTTATTACACTAAAATATAAATATCTGAAACATGAAATTAAAATAATTGGAATTTCTTTCACAACTGTATCTTTATGTACGCAATATAAACCCTATCTAATGTCTACGGCCATATCACGTTGAAAGCACCGGTTCTCGTCCGATCACCGAAGTTAAGCAACGTAGAGCTTGGTTAGTACTTGGATGGGTGACCGCCTGGGAATACCAGGTGTCGTAGACTTTTTTTTATTTCAAATAAAATTTCATCAATTTTTTTTTATCAAAAATAATTCTCATAATTCGCCCTGCGAATAAATTTTCCAATGATCTCCAAGTCATCATGGTCTAAGGGAGACAAGTCCGTGAAAAACGTGCGGTGAAATTTACATGCATGCGGCAGACAAGAAATAAGCAAGTAAAATAAAACATAGCGAATCAATCGCATTACAAAAAACAATGAAACGATATTTTGTCCATGTATGAATTACCGATAATTAATGATTATCAAATATTATATGCTTAATTAATTACCTTATACAATACACATAATTATGTATCTCGATTTTGAAGAAGCGAAATAACGGTATATTAGGGTAGATAATTGTCAGCCCAAGCTCAGCAATCATGGCACCTGGCACAGCATTTGAGACAGATAATAACTTGTTTATTCAGGCGACTCGTGTCGCCTTATGAAATGAAACGAGTTTCTCAATTAGCAATGCCACTGTGCGCTATATAGTGGGGTGCGCGAAGAGCAAGGACATCACAAATCCTACACTGCAAATCGAAAACACTTACTGCATCTTCTAGTGCTATATCCTATATCAAGATGAAAGCTATCCAAAGTACCAGTCCCAGAAGAAAGACTATGGACAAGCGTTTTTCGTTGATGGACAGCGAACGTCGCTTTAAAAGAGCGTGTGAGCAGATTGTCCAACTCAACTACAAGATGTCTGACCTCCAGTCCCGATACAGTAGAGCCAAGGCAGAGAATCATCGTTCC